>NW_020438942.1:237835-294109 GCF_000699045.2 Agrilus planipennis
ATACCGTGGATAGTTTTAGATCCGTATTTACCATTATACAACAAATAGCAAGTACTAAAAACAGTTTATTGAGTATACGATAGACAAAATGTAATAGAATGTAAATAATTAGAAAAAATCTCATTAAAATAAATAATTTTGGGGTTTTTACATCAAATAAATTTGTTGTATTTTGTTACGTAGCATTATGTTATACTATTAATATTAGATACTCGTCCTATAACTTTTGAGAATTAAATGACCACTTTGTTTAGCAATATTTTAAGCATTTAAAGGATCATAATAAAAGGTTAAAACTATTCTGTAGTTTATCGCAGATAATCTATTTATAGACCCACAATAATAGCATGTCGAAACAAAGCTGTGACAAATGCCTGCTAGGTTCGTTAACGTCTTCGTCCAGTTTTTGTGAAGGTCAATGTCAAGTTCATATTACAGATTTGTATGTGTGTGATAAGATACCTCAAACAAAAGAAACGGAATTTGTGTTGTTGGTTTGTATTAATACATGCAGGTATCTAGTAAATTGAAAAAGAGAAGTTTATTCATTCATCCTAAATAATTCTAACTAATATTAAAAATGCGATTATCAATCGTCCTAAAATTTTGTACTCACATTGCCAGAGGTACAAAAAAGGTCATAGTTTGTATAAAAAAAAAGGGTATTGTTCCCTAGGGATAGAAAAAATTAGAAAATATGGTCGTCAATGGTCTTTGACACGCATTTAGGACAAAACCTAAGTAAATGAACAATTTGAAACAAAATAGCTTTAATGATGAGTGTGAAATGTTAAAAAGTGAAAATATTGAATGTTTGATGCTCTTCATTATCAGAATAGAAGTTCCATTAAGATGAAAATGAGTGCCCTTCTTGTGATATTTTAAACATATAGACGTATGCTGTTGTCATTAGAGAATAAATACTTACCTTTAATTTGTTTACTTATTGTTTTTATTCAGTTCCCAAAGGACGAATATAATTTTCTTGGAAAATCTACATTCAGCGACACCTATCTCTGATTGAACTTGGTACTAGTTCGAATCAGCAGTTAGGTGGCAGCACATTCTTGGTAGAGTCACATCTTTTGTTTTCCTCTACGATCGATTTTGATAAGAAAATCAGAAAATATTGCTTTTTTGTACTACGATTGTAGAAGTACAGAATGACAATAGTTTCTGAATAAACGTCTGTTACATGCATGAGTGATATAATGAAAGAAAAGCGGGATTCGTCAATGTTTTTTAAAACCCTTCTTCCTTGAGGATTAAAAATTTCAGGAAAATTCTATGCCTTCTTATTTGGAAGAATACTATTTAAGTTATTTTTTGTTATCATTCATTAATTACTGTTAATTATATCTGCTTGGCTCCATTTTAGCTTTAGACACGCTCCGCCTCGACGTATTAGGAGAACAGAAATGCTTTCCGTTTAAAGTGAGGAAAATTTCATCATGTTTTCACACAAGTAAAGTTAGAGGCGCCACTTGCCGGATGCTTTTCCAGTAGGAAAGGAGGAGCATCGAACAGAGGTCCACCTTGAATTTAGACAGAAATGAGAGGCGCTAATCATACCAATGTCATCAACGTCTTGTCAAATTTAAAAATGCCTTTTTACTACCAAAAGAAATAATGTAAAAGAGTTCACACGTAATTTTCGTGGAGTTGTATTTGATATTCTAACAGAAAAAAAGGATTTAATTTATGATTGTGTAATGAATAGGGAAACTCCCATTGAATGAGTTAAGTATTTGCTTATCAAACGTTTAAGAGTCTCAATCAAAATTATAACTAGAAAGAGGCAGACCAATATCAATTTTTTAGTTCTATAAATAAAACAATATCAAACATTTTTTGATTTAACTAAGGGCAATGTTTGTCTTAAAGATTTATTAATCTAACTTTGGCACCTATGCATAACAGTAAATGTATTTTAATACTTCATGAACAAATGTTATTCTGAAGCGTGCGTTGCCGAGGACAGACTTTGAGTAGAATTTTCGGAAGCGAGTTGTACCGTGGATTCTTCAAGAGTGGGAACACCCAGAAGACAACCCATGGGAGGATAGTACGGCGACAAAAGGGCAGAATAGTGTTGGGCAGCGGGAGAAAAATAGTGCGGAGCAAAAAGACCTTGTCTCTGAGCCATTTTTAGTCGTGTTGTTAACTGTTTCTTCCATTTCGTTCTTCGATTTTGAAACCACGTCTTGATCTGGACTTCGGTCAGATTGAGAGCTTTCGAAAGTTCCATCCGTTTGCTCACGCTCAAATATTTATCCACTTTAAACTCACTTTCGAGTCTTTCTAACTGTTTTGCACTGTAAGCTTGACGAGGTTTCCGGTCCAAACCGGGCTTTCTCGATCTTCTGTTCGATGACTTTGGAGCTGAAAAAATAGTAAAGAGGAAATGCAATGCTTAACATTGAGAATGTGACAGTATATCACCATTTAGCAGATATTTATACTAATTGTACTCATACACTCAGAAAAATGCTGTAAGAAAAATTATTATAACGTTGTAGAGGTGGTTTTGTAGAAAATGCAACTTAAATTTGTAGTAAGGTTAACCAACGCTAAACTTAAATTTCACTATAAAATTGTAGTGGTAAATTGTAGGAGAAATATCGACAGAGGCTCAGACGAATTCCTTACAATTTGAATGAAATATTTACAAGTTTGTGAATTTCATTACAAAATGTAATAAGATTAAATAAATTTTGTAGAAAATATAAAGATAAAATGTAGCAATTTTTATTGAATATTTATTTGCGTTTCAGTTGTAAACAAGTATGCTACAATTTTGTATTTTTTTTTTAATTATTGTATACAGATATGCTATAATGAAAAGTAATTTTTAAGAGGAATTTGCAGTACATATTGTTTAACGTTGTAGTAGAGAGACAAACTGTTTGTAGGAAAAAAGTAATTACAATATTATATTAATTTTCACTACAACTTGTTTCTNGGCCTAGATAGCCTACTGTTCACAAGTAGTTACGGAATTTTGGGATTTTCTAGTTTTAGGTAAATTCTCTTATTAGCTCAGGATAGGAAAAACTGGAGGTGTATGTCCAACCAGTTTTAGAACTGACGACTTGTGATGATGATATAAACCTGAAAGCATGTTTGAAATTCCTTACACTGTACAACATGTCTGATAGATGTAATGACTCAGCGTTAGATAGTGTAGCGATCTGTACATATTCTAAATATTTGAATTTTATTTTCTAAAATTTATTTTATTTCTAAATCTTTACTTTCAACTTTAATTTCAAACTCTTGAGCATGCTTCATTACCTGGAACCCCTATACCTGCATGTACCCTGTCTTATAATTACTAACAATCTGGTTTCTCCCGCAATAACATTCCATTCTATTTACTTCTGAGAACTTTTACCGTCAGTACTTGTACCTTCTGTCTTCCTTCTAAACTACCCTTCTCCTTGTCTATCTTCAACAATTATTAACTATAAATACCCTTATTTTCGATTTCAAAAATCAGTTAGTTCTTCCAAGTTCTTCTAGTTCTTTTCTCCCAAGTTTACCGTTTATTGTTATTATCATTATTGTTGTTGTTATTGTTTTGTGATTGTCTTGTTCCTGTTAGTGTGTTTATAAAAATCTTAGAGACCAATTCTATGTTAGTGTTTTCTTTTAATTCATCGCGCCATATTTGTGCAATACCAAAAACCACCGAAAACACTACAACTCTATGGAAATCAATAAAAAATAGGCGATATAGGTTCGTAGGACACCTTCTCAGACATGAAGGGCTAGTCAGAAACATATTAGAGGCATTAGGGAAATGCGAAGATTGGCTCAGGATAAAGAGTGGAGGTGCGTGTCCAACCAGTCTTAGGACTGACGACCTTATGATGATGATGACTTGATGGTAGGTAAGATTGGAAGCATTTGGTATATGTGGAGTTACAGGTCAATGATGAATTTGTGATCGGTAGAAGAGGTTAGGAATGAGGAGGAATTAAAAGGGATAGGACAATAATGGGTGATATGGAATAAATCAATAAAGAAAAGGAGATAGCTGGAGATAGAAAGAGAAGTAAAAAGAAGAAGAGGTAGATCTAGATTTGATCACTGTTCGGGATGTGGGATATTCTAGTTTTAGAGTAATGCAGAAATTGACCTAGGATAGGAATGAGTGGTGGTGCGACTTTAAGAAGTCTTCAGACTATGATGACCCTATGATGATAATGAGGATGTAATATTTTATGGTTTGCGTAAATCCTTAGGTTCCTCTCCAATAAGGACCTATCAAAATACACTAACGTGGAAACATTGAAAGCAAAACAATTTAACAGAAAGCAATAGAGTGTAGTTCAAAATGCGAAAGTCTCCTAGAAAAGTAGGTAACGGTGGAAGTAAAAGTACATTAGGTATTTGGTATTTAGACTAACAGTAAACGTCATGAAGCGACATTAAGATTCCACGAAGACTAAATTTAATTACTAATACGTCGAAGAGGGATTAGTGTTCCGTTGACTGTCCCTTAGGTCTAAGGACATCCTGTAGGTAATCTATCGATCACTGAGAACACTATAGCTTCAAAATCACCGTTGCAGGAATGTAATTCTATTTTTGAAGAGTAAGTTCTCCTATAGCGTGCTTTCGAAGTGATCTCATAAGTTTATCCCATAGTGGATTTAAACGTTTGAAGAATACGTGCAGATGGTAATTGTGCATGGAATTGTTGTCTAAATTATTAACTGCTTTGCGAAGATGTAAATTTTGCCGCGCTAATATTCAAATTCCTTTCAAAATGTTCAGGATAGAAATTCTAATCCTCGATTCCATCAAAACTAGATAACCACCCCAATGATTTCCTATTTCTTTAGTTAGTTTCATTGTTTTTTAGTTTCTAATCGTTCAGTTTCAGTGAATATGTAGGTTTCCGGTAACCCCATAAAACGTGAACGTGACCAATTTGAGTTCCAGGTCTCGTTTTCTAATACCAATACATAAAGCTGCACCTTTAATGAATCGTCTGCGACTAAATCTGAAAGTATGTGACAAGCTGGTGTCAACCGTCAATGCAAACAGAGCACATCTTGTAGCCGATGTTGAACGACAATAATAAGGAGAGCAAATAACGTTAAAATATGCCCTTTGTGACCAATTAGCACATTCGACCTAAGATCTGAGCAATTCAAATATAACCACCTCCTTTTCAATCGCTAATAAGCATTTAACAAATAAATTACTGGACGGACGGCGAATAATAATTATCCCATACTTTAATCATCTAGCGAATGAAGAAACATTTACCGAAAGAATTACTTGTTGGATCCGTTGAAGATAATTGTCTTCACATAAAACTCTCAATTCTCTTTAATATTAGATAAGTATAAATAAATATCTTTATTATTCAATTTTAATCGAATAAAATGAATACCATAAGACACATATATTTTGCGACTACTTTAACATTATTAGATAATGCCATCTATAGTACGATGCTACATTTTAGGATTACGTATGCTCCAACAAGGTCCATTTAAATATATGGATATCTACTTTATTAGATAAAAAAGCAAACAATTTTGTATAGATACTTTACTGTTTCACAAGTTTCAAATTTATAACAGGTAATATACTGATTTTCATATTATGGAATATAATTAATAATCTTAAAGACATTAAGAACAAATAGAAATGCCAGGATTAGCACTTCTTCTATTTTGTAAACAGTCAACTGATTATTGTAGCTGTTAACGTGTTGGTGTCAGAATTCACATTCCATACGTAACTACAATTAATAATTTTATTTGTCCTTTGTTGCTAATTAGAAAGCAATATACTAATGTGCCATCTGACATATGAAAAAAGTTGTGTCTAGTGTTTATGGGGAAAACTGTACTTATCTGAGGACTCTCATTCAATGACTTTTGAAACATTACGTCGGTTACCATTCTTTTCCTTGCTATTAATGACTTTTAAGTTGAAGACTGAAGCTACCGGATTTTATGCCAAATTTGTATGGGACTAGTAGATGCTCTACACAAATGGTCTTCTCAATTCCTCTCCTGTGTTTAGTACATTTTGCCGAGAGGAAATGAAAACAGCTCATTATATGCGATTATTTCCTGGATCTCCAACTAAATTTTAGTTTTTATGCTACTGAATTTAGTACTTATCTATTTAACATTTGAAAGGTAATGCGTTAAAGTTGTTTTTATAACAAAATGGACAAAAGATAAATGACTTTAGAAAATTCTGAAAATTGACAGGGATGAGGTACCTGCATTTGGTGTTTTCAAAGACCAAAATTTTGTTTAAAATTTGTCCTTATTATTCATGACGTGAATGAAACAGCCCTGATATTGGAATATAGATAACTATAATCGCTTCGCTGGGTTTATATTCTCACTTATTCGAGATGGATTTCTACTGGTGGATTCACAAACTCAAATGTACACCAGACTGGAGAAAGCATTAGAGGAAATTCCAAACATTTTTTTGAGACAATTCAGTCGAAATATATACATATATAAATATACCATTATGTAGTGTCAGAACACAGCTCCATTATAGTCCTTTAATATTCCAGAATGATTTCGATTCTTTCGGTTCAATCGTTAAATTCACTCTAGAACATTCTACTTGAGGTCATTCGTAGATATTCGAGAACATTCTATCTAAGAGCAATGTTAAAAACAAATAAAAACGTTCTAGTACAGTCTCACATATTTTAACTAGTATTTGGTGGCCGATCGCCGATTTGGAAATCCACCCACGCATTAAACGCGAGAAATTTCAAACATTGAAGAAGATTCTAGACATTCTTTATAATACGTTGATGGAAATATGAAAATTCTGTAGGTCAGCCACTTTTAACCGTCGTATTTTCCTCACTCTTGTAGCCTGAAAACACTACTACGTAGAAACACTATTCGAAAGTACAGTCAAAGGTAAGTCCGGCCCTGGTAGGAACACCCAGGAAAATACGACATTACAACGCCGCATAGCATCAGATGCAGCATTCGTATTGTACGAATATTTTTTTTGTAATTTGTATTTTTAATATCATGTCCAGCTGTACTTTAAACTATAAATTAAGTGATTATTTAATTAACTGTTATCATAATGGACGTCTAAAGATTATAACATGTTGTAACGTAGTAATAAGCTCTTGATATTTACTTTATTAGTCGTTACACAATCGCCACTGTTTACATTGTTCATTGATGTAGTTCCTTGGCTGTTATCGCAACTTCTCTATCCGTTACCAGTTCACGCCCAGGGCCGGCTTCCGATCGCAACTTCGTCTAGTTTTCTTACAAATTCGTTTGTTCCTTAACCACACTGTTTTAGTTGTTACCTTCCAAAGCCTACTACTTATTTCAAAAACACCCTGTGTAGGCGTACACACACGTCCATTTTTATTTATGTATATAAATATAATTAATACCTGATTACTTAGCGTGACCGAAGCGGGAGCATTTAACAGACGGGTTCAACCGACATATTTTATTAGTTTGCGTTAAAAATTTATCATGGTATTTTAGCTCTTCGCACCTCCGCACCTTCTTGGAAGTCGACCCAACAAAAAAAATGACAGTCGTTGAAAATTTATGAGTTTGTTTGAACAATTTAACCTCATCTGTCGACTATTAGTGATTGTTGATTTTTTAACTAGAAAGAGGCGAATACTTGAGGACATTGTTAACCTTTTCGTTATCCTTCCACCTGCTCGCTCCATCGTTTTACACGTTAGGAAGGGGCATCCCACTACATTTTCCTTATTAGGAGAACTTACTACTAGCCAAAACTGTAGAGAATACTTCTTTTTATTAGATGATTAATAAATAATAACTCTGTAGATAACGCATAAAAGTTCCATTTCTTAATTATTATATCTAAAGCGGCTATAATTTATTTAAAAAAAATAGTTCGGCTACTATTGGTAATAGAGAATCACTTTTTTCTTTAATACTATCTAAGGGACGCTAGCTCTAGCTCTAAATGATTATAGCAAAAATAAATAATAATAATAGTTGGACGTGGTTATATGAGAATATTCGACCATAAGGTTATAAAGATGGCGATGGCTACTGTAGTTCTTAGGCTTTCACGGCCGGCATATATAGATGCGGTGTTTTCTTCCGGCTTTTTTCCGTGGTCCGTGGAATTTTACTTTTCCAAACGTTTCGCCGTTCTTTGCTGACGGCATCTTCAGTGGTGATTGGGGAGGTGCTGAGTCGTAACTGATCAGTTACCCCCGAAACGTTTGGAAAAGTAAAATTCCACGGACCACGGCCAAAAATCCCGAAAGAAAACACCGCATCGATGGCGATGGATATGACTAAATGCTGGCCGACGGAATCATTAGGTAGGTTACGACACGAAGCAACACCGTGGTTAAAATATAAATATATCATCGACAACGATACCATCCGTTCAAATTTGTAGGTAATAGTCAATAATAATCACTTACTTTGAACTCCAAACAAATGACTAGAAGCCTTATGGTCATGAATATTTCCGAGCCAATTTCCATAAAACACCGTGTTAGGAGTGCTTCCAAAGGGCATTTCCTGAGGAATTTGTCCCCTAAAGACATCCGCAGACGAAGCCACTATATTAGCTGATAAGGCATCCCCAAAGTTCCTTAAAATTGTTGCCTCTGAAGACGCATAATTTGAGCTAGCGAGATGAGGCAGGTCCAGTATAGTGTGATACAAAGAGCCTGCAGTAATACAACAGAAACTAAAAGGAATTCAAATACTTATTAGAAGGCATATGTAATGCAGTAATAGATAGCCACTTTTTAAAAGAAAAATCTTGAAAGGAATTTACACTGATCAGAAGTCAAATAACACAACTCGTTACTACAATTCTAAACATTATTAATAAGTATCCAGATATTATAAATAATTTTAGACTACCAAATGTCCTAATGGACTTTATAGGGGACAAATGGGGGAGCAGGCATTTCGATAGAAAGAAAAGGTAGATTTGGATTACATTACTGTTCGGAATGTGGGATATTCCAGTCTTAGAGAAATGCAAAAATTGACTCAGGATAGGAATGAATGATGACCCTATGATGATAATGAGGATGTAATATTTTATGTTTTGCATAAATCCTTAGGTTCCTCTCTAATAAAGACCTATCAAAATACACTAATGTGGAAACTTTGAAAGTAAACCAGTTTAATAGAAACCAATACAGTGTAGCTCAGAATTTACTACAATTTTAAACATTAACAGGCATCCTGACATTGCAAATAATTTTAGACCACCAAACATCCTAATGGACTTTATAGGGGACAAATGGGAGAGGACGCATTTTGATAGAAAGAAAAGGTAAATTTGGACTACATTACTGTTCGGAATGTGGGATATTCCAGTCTTAGAGAAATGCAAAAATTGACTCAGGATAGGAATGAATGATGACCCTATGATGATAATGAGGATGTAATATTTTATATTTTGCAGAAATCCTTAGGTTCCTCTCTAATAAAGACCTATCAAAATACACTAATGTGGAAACTTTGAAAGTAAACCAGTTTAATAGAAACCAATACAGTGTAGCTCAGAATTTACTACAATTTTAAATGTTAACAGGCATCCTGACATTACAAATAATTTTAGACCACCAAATATCCTAATGAAATATATAGGGGACATGCTTCATGTGACAAATGGGGGTGGGGGCATTTCGATAGAGATTTCTCCATAGATTCTTCAGGAGGACCCTAACAAACAATATCGGTGATACTGAAGGAGGTGGATATGCCTGATGAGGTTTTCATAAGGATCTTGTGAAGCAAACATAACAGATCATCTTTGAAAGAAGCGAGTAATCCCATCAGCGCCCATATGGGAGTCAGAAAAGGGAAACATTAAATATACGGTCACTTGTGTTTTTCTGCTTGAGTGAGTCATATTTAAAAATTATCAGGAGAGTCACATAGGACATTCATTGTGATGATGCGGGAATATGTCAAAGCGTTGATTACTATTTATTCTATTTGATTATTTATTGATGCAGCATATTTAAAAATGTTTATTGAAAATGGATACCCAAAAGAGAAATAAATTAATTCGTTTATTTAATGTTTTGTACTCATCATTTAAGAGAAATCAAAAATTCAGTAGCTAGAAGATTAGTTCAAAATGGGGTTGTCTCCGGAAAATCCAAGAAACCTACCTATAGTTGAACACCCAAACTCCGAAAACTAGATCATTCTAAAATACTGAAATTGTGGAATCTGTTGTTATCAAAATCACTGGACTTTGAGAATTCTATTTCCGTTATGGTTGTTATTTAAATTTTTATTGTAATACTTCTGTGAATTTTTGCTTATTAACAATGGATAACTAGTTAGAATGTAATGAAATTTCATTTAATATCCATTGCACAAGTTCTACCCGTCGTTTGATTACAATTCAATTCTTTCACAATAATTGGATTTGATCAGTAAAGTAGTTGACTATTATTTGAGGAAGATGCAGCTACAAAATATTTCAATTATTTCAATTTGCCAGTTGTTATTAGGTACATCCTTTCAAAAATTAATTGAAACATCAAAGGAATCACTTATTGGCATATCAAACCGACGATTCCATACCTGACTTAAGGGTTGCTGAAAACGCCGAAGGTTTCACAAATTTCCCTTTCTGTTCGTTCACTTCATTGTTAGCACTTCCACATTCTGACCGTCTTTTTGTACAATCATCACTCTGACTGTCCCTTATACCCAAAATGCTATCGATCGAAAATTTGTTATCACCCACAATACCGTTACTCGAATAAATTTCTTCGTCAGCGGCGGACGACCTTCCCGGGGAATCGTTTATAATGTCCAAGGATGAATTGTCATCCGCGTCCTGGTCTGAGCATTCAGAGTCAGCTTTCCTTGTTGGATTTTCTACAAATTCCATCGTGTCCCTTATTTGACAAGTCAGGAAGCATTGAATGATGAAGACGCGGTCAAGATGGATTTGAAACGACTAATTTATAAAACACTCACAAGTTAAAACATGCTGATGGTTGCGCGGTTCATGCGGTCCATTGGATTCTTTACTGAATAAACTAACACCTTGTTGGTCCCTCCCCCTAATACACACACCTTTCTTCCCTCCATGCGGCCGCAGCTTCTATCGCAGATTGGGATTTCGCGTGTTTCAAACTACCCCCAATCTCATCTTCACACCTTAATACTTCCTTTAATACGAACTTCTAAAATTTTATTCTCCTTCCGTGATTTATTTTCAGACATAATCAGACGCTTAATGTGCGCTATCTGTTATTTGATTGATTAGCTCGAGAAATTGATGAATCAGCCAGGACAAATGGAAGCATTACATTATGGTTCTAATTCAAGGAAATTAAAAAATGAAATGATATTTTATTGCGATTAATTACTTTGTACCTATAAGAATTCGAGAAAACTCCACCAAATACTTACTTAGTAAAAACCTATTATAAATATCAATGAAAAAATTTTCACTTTCGATATCAAAATCAGCACATGATTTTACGGGAAATGAATTCAGACAAAGCAGCTTAACAATAAATAAAAGCGCCTTTCTTCTATTATAGCTGATGTCTTTTATTAATTTGTGCCTCTAATATATAGAGTACTTTTCATTTCAAAATTGAACCAATGCCAAAGAACAGAAATTGCTTTTATCTGATATATGCTACCGATGGCGTCATAAGAAAGGATTTCTAAAAGTAGATATCCTTTCCAAAAATTGATACTTTGGCATTCAAATTAAAATCTTTTTAGTTGTCCCTTCGTAAGAATTCTACATTAAAAAGACCAAGAAAGATGTAAATACCTTATTGTTGCTAAATTTTACTTGTTCGAACGAATAAAAATGTTCGTCATCACAAACAAGCACATAATATTTTAGTCACCCAGTATTAAGCAGTTGAGCTTTGTATGTCACCAAGGTCATTTTATATAAAATACGTTTCTTGCATTGAATTACAAAAAATTTTTAACCATAAGTATACATCAAGTTCTTGAGTCCTATTTGAAACGATTTGAAAAGAACACAATTTTCCCGGAAAATTCTTTCAATGTAATAGATAATCTAATTTGAAAAGGAGAAGAGAACAGAAGTAGCCCGAAGAAAGCAGATAATTCACGGTTAAACATCAATTTATAATCGTTAACAAGATCCATCAGTTGAAGCGTCGCGGAGACAATAGCGTGCGATGCGGCATTCGCGTTCTCAAAACGATAGGGACTACTTAACAACATCTATTTCCCCCATTTGGCAAACCCTATTAGCCGACGAGCATTAAATAACTTGCACAATGGGTGTAAATGGGGTTATATCCCGACGAGCGTGGAACGTGGAGACTTGTTTCCGAGAGCATCACGGTGTGGTGTGGGATGAGTAGTGTGGGAGAATTATGACAGGTAACCGTGGACCATAAAACGTTTCTTAACAATGACGAACGAAATGTAACCCTGTTGATAGTTTTCCACAACAAATACTAACTGGTCAGTTAGTGTTTCTCGACAACTAACAGATATAAAATTAAAATTATATTTACTTTGGTGGAAAGGAAATGAAAAAAGTTTCCATTTTCTGATAATGGATGTCTCAGTAAGTACTTTAATTGAAGACATTTTTAATCTGATTCAATTGCCGTTACTGCTCCCTTTCCACATTTTCTGAGGTTTTTTCCGACTTCAGTTGATTCCGTTACGGTAACTGGAATCTCTTATTGTTGATAACGTTGATAGTATGACTCTGAGGATGCTGTGGTTAGAGAAGGTTAGAATTGACGAGGTATTAAAAAGGGTTGGGGAACAGGGGTCACTATGGAAGTCAATAAGAAACAGGTGAGATAGGTTGGTAGGACATCTTCTCAGACATGAAGGGCTAGTCAGAGACATATTAGAAGAGGAAATAGGAGTTAAGGGAAGTAGGATTAGACCTAGATTAGATTACTGTTCGTAAATAGTGAAGGATATGGGACGTTCCAGATTTAGGAAAATTCAAAGCTCAGGATGGGTAAAGATGCGTGTCCAGCCAGTCTTCGGATTGACGACCTTAAGATGATGATGATATAAAATTAAAATTATATTTACTTTAGTGGAAAGGAAATGAAAAAAGTTTCCATTTCCTGATAATGGATGTCTCAGTAAGTACCTTAACTGAAGACATTTTTAATCTGATTCAATTGCCGTTACAGCTCCCTTTCCACATTTTCTGAAGTTTTTTCCGACTTCAGTTGATTCTGTTGCGGTAACTGGAATCTCTTATTGTTGATAACGTTGATAGTATGACTCTGAGGATGTTATGGATAGAGAAGGTTAGAAATGACGAGGTATTAAAAAGGGTTGGGGAACAGGGGTCACTATGGAAGTCAATAAGAAATAGGTGAGATAGGTTGGCAGGACATCTTCTCAGACATGAAGGGCTAGTCGGAGACATATTAGAAGAGGAAATAGGAGTTAAGGGAAGTAGGGACAGACCTAGATTAGATTACTGTTCGTAAATAGTGAGGGATATGGGACGTTCCAGTTTTAGGAAAATTCAAAGCTCAGGATGGGTAAAGATGCGTGTCCAGCCAGTCTTCGGATTGACGACCTTAAAATGATGATGATATAAAATTAAAATTATATTTACTTTAGTGGAAAGGAAATGAAAAAAGTTTCCATTTTCTGATAATGGATGTCTCAGTAAGTACCTTAACTGAAGACATTTTTAATCTGATTCAATTGCCGTTACAGCTCCCTTTCCACATTTTCTGAAGTTTTTTCCGACTTCAGTTGATTCTGTTGCGGTAACTGGAATCTCTTATTGTTGATAACGTTGATAGTATGACTCTGAGGATGTTATGGATAGAGAAGGTTAGAAATGACGAGGTATTAAAAAGGGTTGGGGAACAGGGGTCACTATGGAAGTCAATAAGAAATAGGTGAGATAGGTTGGCAGGACATCTTCTCAGACATGAAGGGCTAGTCGGAGACATATTAGAAGAGGAAATAGGAGTTAAGGGAAGTAGGGACAGACCTAGATTAGATTACTGTTCGTAAATAGTGAGGGATATGGGACGTTCCAGTTTTAGGAAAATTCAAAGCTCAGGATGGGTAAAGATGCGTGTCCAGCCAGTCTTCGGATTGACGACCTTAAAATGATGATGATATAAAATTAAAATTATATTTACTTTAGTGGAAAGGAAATGAAAAAAGTTTCCATTTTCTGATAATGGATGTCTCAGTAAGTACCTTAACTGAAGACATTTTTAATCTGATTCAATTGCCGTTACTGCTCCCTTTCCACATTTTCTGAGGTTTTTTATGACTTCAGTTGATTCTTTTGCGGTAACTGGAATCTCTTATTGTTGATAACGTTGAGTATGGCTCTGAGGATGCTGTGATTAGAGAAGGTTAGAATTGACGAGGTAATAAAAAGGGTTGGGGAACAGGGGTCACTATGGAAGTCAATAAGAAATAGGTGAGATAGGTTGGTAGGACATCTTCTCAAACATGAAGGGCTAGTCATAGACATATTAAAAGAGGAAATAGGAGTTAAGGGAAGTAGGGGTAGACCTAGATTATATTGCTGTTCGTAAATAATTAAGGATATGGGACGTTCCAGTTTTAGGAAAATTAGATCAGGATAGGAAAAGATGCGTGTCCAGCCAGTCCTCAGATTGACGACTTTAAGAAGATGATGATATAAAATTTAAGTTGCTAAATGTCAGCGCAACTTTTTGTTTTACTTTTTGGTAACTATTACTTACATAACCACGGTTAAATATATATTTTTCAAAAGATCGCGATCGTCTAGATACTTTGAAAGAACATTGGCGTAAACAGGAGGTTTCATGAAAGCGTTCTATGGCCATAAGTGCTTTTTCACAGCGGCCATGAGAGCTTTTCAAACGTGATTTATTTGTTTGCCATTGAGAGTTATGATGTGGTCGAAAACGCTTTAGGTGGCTGCGGCTGCTTCCGATGACGGTGGTGGTATTATTTTGTATTGGTGTGTGTGTGTGTGTGTGTGAGTGTGTATATGCCACTTCGAGATTTTAACAGGTGCGTTTGACGCTCCCGTTCGCATTCTCTTAAGTATAACGTCAACTTTTTAGAACGCCTTTTAAAGATTTTGTGTACATTAGATTAAAAGCACGGAAATCGCAGTGAAACTGAAGATGAAAAACGTTCAGCGATTGCTTGATAATTAGGTAACTATATAAAAACCTAAATCAAATCAAAAGCTGGTTGGTGGAAGTCATTAAAGAGACGTTCGATGTTATGCTTATGGTGGATTTGAAGATTGCTATAAGTGGATTCTTAAATTTGATGACCAGAGGAAATTGTTTCTATGATTAGCAAACAGCGATAGGTACATTTCATTTTGGCATTTGTGGAGCATAGCCATGGGAATTTTAGAAAAGGATAATTAATTCTCAAAAGGGAAAATATGACTCAAACTGTGAAAAAACGTAGCAGAGAGTGTTGATGATTTAGTAATCTCTGCATCATACTGCATCCAGACATTAGATTTGAGACAAATCTCCATTAAATTGATGGAAAATGTTCTTATGATGTAGAAATGTACCTATATCAAAAGATACAATATGTTCATGTAAAGCTTTTCTGCAACGGATAAACTTTTAACTCCAATATTCATGGTTTTAACCCCAAAATTTTGATATTCACGAAAATACGCAGTTCATTGTAAAATCAAGCTGCAGGACTTTGAAGAAATATTAACAAAGCGGTTAGCTAGTCCTTCTCTAAAACCACACCAACAAGACACCTTCATGTAGAAAATCTTTACAATCTGGATCATCGCAAAGCAATTAGCATGTTCATTTACCTCCTAGTGTACGCTGGATGTTTATCTACTTCCACTATTAAATTTTAATTAAAGAAACTCAATGTGTTTAACATTGTTACGTGTCAATACACTAATGGATGCCTACTAAGAATAGTTCACATCTTAACCCTCAGATTCCATGCTCTCATGCAATACATCTCAATAGTCTGACGTGAAATTTTAAAATAATGAAGAAAATTAAAAAAACTTTTAAGTTTAAATGTCCCAGACTGAAAAATGCCATAATGAAAACTGATAAGAGAACGGATCCTCAATTTTCGCGGAATGCTATGACGTCCTCCTTTTTGTACGTATTCGAACGATTCATTTTAAGTGCAAACTTGCTTCTCTTTCAACCCACTCATATCTTAAAAGCAGCTTGCCCGAAAGAATACAAGATTAACAGTGACGATGTAGTCTTGACATTCATTCGGCTCTCGGAAAATATAACCCATTTACAGCTGCCATATTATGGTATGGGCGAATATAAGGGATCATTTATTACAGCGACAATACTGTAAAACAGCGAATGGTTTATAAAAGTGGTGTTAGATCGTTGAGGTGACGGGAGGAGAGGCGCAACGAAAAACTATACGATTCTGCGTCTTGAAACGACCAATGACAACTCGGTCCTGGAAATGGGAAGAACTTTGAACGTTGATCAACATCATTATCGCCTATTTAGGAAATGCGACGGAGGCAAATATACAAGGTGATCGTTTTAGAAGAGTGACTACTCAACCAATGGACCGTGAGCATCATCTGGTCTTCATATATTTGGAAATTAATCCATTGAATTCCAAAAATCATGTATTGTGATAAACTGTTTTATGCATGAAGGATAATCGCCTTTAAGATACAACTGCATCCCAAAATTCACAGTTCTTTCGTTCAAAACGTCATTTGTTAATTATCATTGATTATCTCATCTCGTTAGATGAACCGAATGTGAAAACACAAAATTGTTCAAATGACAGTTATTTCTTTTAAGGTAAACATACTTATCTACAAAGACAAACAGTATTTAGTGCATCCAATGGTACCTAACTGTAACAGAGTCACATGGCGTGAAATCATTTTGCGGGTAGAGTGCGGAAAATTACAAAAGATTATTCTTAGAATGGCAAACTTTCGCCATTTCATCTGTTGGTTTACTCGTTCAGAGATTGAAACTGTCGGTGAATTTTAAGCAGAATGTCACCGATTTCAGGACATTACAAATTCAAATTTTTATTAGTTATTTGGTTTGTTTTTCGACTCGTTAAATGTGACCAGGAAGAAGCTATTGACCTTTACGATATATTAGACGAAAATTACATGCCTGGGAAGCTGTTACTTCTAGAGAATATTTCAAAAATTTCAGGAACAAATACAACCTCTATCGAAAATCCAATTAATTTTCATTATGGCAGTGCAGAAGAAGCAATTTCAACTATGGGTTACCACAGGTAAAATAGTTCTTAGGAAACCCATTCTTCAAGTGTGCGGAATGAATAAATTTAGATTTTTCCGCAAGAATTTAATGAAGATATCGAAATGCCAACAGAGGTGATAGTTCTTGCTCCAAAACCCAAATTTACAACCTTTAAGAATCCGTTTTTTAATAAAAGAAAGAATTAAACTTTCCTTAATTTATAACTTATAAAAAATAGAAAGATATGTGTTATAATTATTAAGAAATTAACAGTTTCAAGGCAGATTTTTATTCTTAGGAAAATGATGAACGAATATTTATGCCGAACTTATGTATCCGAAAAGATTTTGTCTGGCATGACATTGACGCGAATCAAACGAAAATTGGGAAACGATACTGATTCATTATTAGAATCATCATCGTTGACATCAACAGAAAAGTTTTTAAATGATGAAGGATCAACTAAATACAAAGAATGGTTGAAGAGGTGGGTAAAGACAGAAACTTGTTTTGTTGAAATGTATTTAAAAATATGTACTGATCTTTATGATGTATCCTACAATATATAGAAGTGCAACTCTCCAAGACATTTACCGCCAGTTTGAAAATCCTTCCCAACACGGATCCCAAGAAACTCAAAATAGAAATGACGGAGGTTTGGGAACTTACGCGGGTCCTTTAGATTACGGTCATTACGAGCAATCAACAGTTACTCCGACTGTTGGATCGGCTGCAAAAGTTGGCTACATCGGTGATGGGACTTACAGCTACAATGGAGACCATGGCAGCCACGCAGGGTATGGCTATGGACCACCCGCGCCATACGAGGGTATGCCACCTTATTGATTACATTACACAAGAAATGTTAAATTTAAATAAGAGGTCGTTTCTACAGACTTCACTTATGAAGAGCAACACCACTATGCTCCCAAGTATTATCCAAAGAACAAGAAGAAGGAGGAACTAACTCAGCTATTCGAAATTGCTCTTACAGCCTTGGCATATTTATCTTTTGG
The DNA here is from genome assembly GCF_000699045.2 of Agrilus planipennis. Taxonomy (NCBI): domain Eukaryota; kingdom Metazoa; phylum Arthropoda; class Insecta; order Coleoptera; family Buprestidae; genus Agrilus; species Agrilus planipennis. The sequence goes on from NW_020438942.1 coordinate 256,082, forward strand.
AATGTTTCTAATTCACGTCTTGATGTGTATAATGTCGGCGGTAAGAATGCATTTTTAGGATCCCACAAAGATCGATCTTCCATCCTCCAAAAATTATAATGTTTTTGGAAATGTATTTATTTGGACTTGGACCATAAAGCTTTTACTATTGAACGGCTCCTTTAGATGAGCTTCCTAGCATCAAATGCTCTTTGGTTTTAGCCCTTCAGTCATGACGAGATATTTACTTCCAAAGTCGATATCATCTTATTTGAATATTAGATATTTTAAAATATTAATGAATGCAGCACCTAGTTTCAATGATAGTTAGCAAAAAGAAATTTAGAGATAACTCTTTTTTTGACTGTCTCGTTGTATGCAAAATTTAGAGGGAGAGTAATTGTGTCAAAATAAACGAACAGTTTTTAATGTAATGTTCGTTACGAATTTGGTAATTTACTGCTACAGGGATCTTATGCAAATGTAACCACAATGGCTGCAATGCCCATGAGCATGGGACCAACAGCAGGAATGATGGATGGCGAGGGTACTTTTGAGCTTACGCCAACTGGGACTGATGGTACAGGTCCCGGAACAGGAACTGGTGGAGATGGTACAGGAACGGCAACGGGAGGTGGTGGTACTGGAGATGGAACTGATGGAACAGGAACTGACGGAGGCGCTGATGGAGATGAAGGTGGAGGAGATAATGGTGCTGGTGATGATGATGGAATAGATGTAAATACAGGAGGTGATGATAATGATGATGGTACTGGGACAAATGATGACGATGGTGGTACAGAAAACAATGATGAAGATACGGAAATAATTACATCTGAAGATGGAGATGGCATGAGGTTCAGATTTAAGAGAAACGTTAATGGGTTTATGAAAACATCGGTCTTAAACGAAATGGCCAGAAAAGTTTTGATCACCATCGATACAGCCCTTATGGCAGAAAGTGATAATGGGGAATGCTTGAGACGAAGTTTGTGTGAAAATAATAAATATTCGAGAGGTTTAAATGAAAATGGAAAATATTGGATTCCAGTTTGGAGGTAATTAAAAATTATCGTTTATAAACATACAAATCGATCTATTTTCGCTATATATCTTTTCTGGTAATCAGTTTAGGTATGAGCTGGCTTTCCGGACTATTGGTAAAAGAAATACCACGATCGACATCTATGTTGGAAAGCCTGAAAGCTTCTTTGCTCGGACTGGGAAATTCAGACTGCGAGTTCATTTATGGAAACTGCAATTTATAACTATGCAGAAATTATATCACAAAATAGATAAAACTATGGTGCTCATTTATCAAATATCAAAAGGATCTACCCATATGTATTTAATAATGTTTAAATAAAAAGCAGTTTTTGAATTATTGTTTAATTAAATATGTATTCCAATTTTCTGTTCAGAGAAAAAAGAAGAGAGCTATTTGAGAAACAAATCTGAAGATTCCTAAGATCTAGTTGTCTCATGAGAAATATTTCTAACTAGACACACTAAATAAAAAAATAAAAAATCTTAAGACAGGACTAGGCCGATTATAAATATATTCAAATCAATATTAATTTATCATTCCAGTGTTTTTTAGCGGCATCCATAGCATTCTATTTGAATGAATAATTCTGTATTATAATCGATTACAGCTTTTACACTATTTCCTAAATTTTGGATATCTTCATTTACTTAAAATCAATATGGAGAATTCAACACAGCACGGAAGATGACGCTACATACCTAAAAGAATCTCAATAAAAATATCTGGGAAATTTCTGTTTCCTTTTTAATGTTATAGCAAAACTAACCAAAATAATGATCATTTAAGATACTTCTGTTGTTTTGGATGAAGTATGAAATATAGAAACAATCTGTTATTTAAAATTTCAAAACAATCATTAAAACTTGGTAAGAATTATTTCGTATAGAGGACGCTGCATGCCTCGTCAATCACAATATTTAAAGTTTGTGGAACAGTAATAATATAGCAAGAAAAACAATAATAAATTATGGTGATTTTGGATGACATTTAACAGCAAAAAGTGGATAAATGGTAGGTATGGTAAGGATGATCCAAAATTCCTATTTCTTATAAATTAAAGTAGGTACCAAAACCCCAACAAGGTACCTACAGTCTTTTACTACTTTCACATAATTTTGATTAATTGCTCATTAGTAATGAAACTGAACAATATCGTTTTACGTAATTCCAAAGTACAGCATTCAAAATTTTGTTAAATATTACAATGCTAAGATGGAGTAGCAGTCAATTTTAATTCATGCATCGAAAGGGGTGATTTACCATAAATTTCAAACAGGATTGAAAGTATCTACCTACAAAATTAACTTTAGAAAACGAAAAATAGTAGGTACGATTTATTAAACAAAGAAATTACAAATACAATAATATAAAAATGCATGTCATTAAAAAGCTATGATAGGTGTAATGTTTAGGATTGACGTATATACCTATTGCAAATAACTTTTCCGAGAGGATGAAGAAGTTCTTTCGTCGTAGTTGTTAGATATGCATCTTTAACCGATGTGATAAGAGATATAAGGACTTCAACATAAAATAAAAAATAAAAAGTACCTACTAACGATTACTTACGTTCTATTTTGTCCTTAGTTGTCTAAACAAACTACGTGTATCCTTTTGTTTTAATGATTATGAGAAATTTTTGTCTTCCCTGCAAACTCGTCTTCTTGAATACCTATTTCAGCAATGTCTGGGTTTTGTGTCCCATTTAATAATTTCCTCTCTTGTTGTCTCGAAGAAATGAGAAGTTTTCAGAAGACAAGATCCGAAGTGGTGAAGTTCAACTTGAATTTTCTCCAAGCTTAAGAAGTTTTCTTATAAAAGAAAGTTCTGCATAAGATTTGCTCCGGTACATGTAATTATGTTTCAGTAGTTAAAGTCTTTTTCCAAAGCTGTCGGGTTGCTGGAAATGAAACACTTTTTATATAAGTTCACGGGAGAGGAACTAATTGAAATATTAATTTAGCTTTTAATATTTTTGATCCTTAGCTTTGACTTTACGTCGGTTCGTGAAAGAATCGGTATCTACCATCAAATTGATTACAAAAATCTTTTGGAAAAGATCTATCTAATGTTTTCGAAAATAAATATACATGTACGTAATAATTCTAAATAGTCATTGTATTATGTCCGGCTCGATGGACCAAAAACGAAAAGGACACGTGGTTGCTTTCAAAAATTTATTGATGGAACTTTATATATATACTTAATTTTGAATAAGTATTACCCTCAATTGCAAAGAAACGGTGCAGCCAGTTAAATTAGGCCTCAATTGAAGTAGGTGATTGTGTAATTGTTGATGTTACTTATTTTAGAAACTGAATTCCCTATGAAAAAATTGAATCAGTTGACTAAGCTAACAGCAACTTTGTAATGTCTATGGGGGGTCCTACACTTAAATTTGTGAATTCAGCAATTGCATTCTATTTATTTCGCAAACATGTACATATTTAGGTTTGATGGAGAAATCGTGTAACAAAATGTTCTTCGAATGGACCACTTTATAGCGAATGTCGATTCTCTGTTATATGGAGCCGCAAAATGCTGGCAGAAATATGGCTTCCATTTACATAAAACACATTTTTTGAATTTTCTGTTATTCATAAGTTACAGTAGGTACCAATTGGAGAGAAAAGTCATTTTTTCAGTTTTGTGTAACGTTATAATTTATAGTAGTAGTAGCATCGTACATATCTCTTGGACTTCTTTCATTATTCTGTTCACGCATTCGTTGTCTTTTACTTATTCTTTCCTTCTTAATTATACATGCTTTCCATATTTTTCTAAATTTTCTCTCTCCTTTCATCTGACTCACGTATTCAACTCACTTCAGTTGGTTATTTCTGTTCAATCATCACCAAGATTGGATTAGCGTCTTATTCCTATCGACTATCAGTCTTCTATATTTTATGTTGGCGTATGATTCCTTGAACATCTTCCCATTTACACATTACTTTAATTAATAGTACGAACACTGTACCTATTAACATTTAGAATCAAAATAAAGTTTTCTTCTTTATTAAACGGAATTGCTCAAGGACGTTTATTTATATATACACATGTATATATCGTTTTTGTGTGCGTTTGGGTGATCTCCCTTTTTTACCAAAATTACTTTTTGTTAACGGATCACGTATGTCATATGACAATATCGTGTTTTGTAAGTTTTGTTCTGAAATCGTGATGAAGAAGCTGTAGTACCTACTTCAATGCGAAAAATCGACGGCTGTGTATCAAAATTAAATTAAAAATTAAAAAAGATTAAGCAGGGGTAAAAGGCTTTCAAGTTAAACGGTTTTGTATTGTGATTTAACTCACGACCTACGAAAAGGTGGAAATAATTTAGTAGTAGCATTGTACAAATCTCTTGGACTTCTTTCATTATTCTGTTCACGTATTCGTTATACATGCTTTTCATATTTTTTTAAATTTTCTCTCTCCTTTCATCTGACTCACGTATTCAACTCACTTCAGTCTGTTAATTCTGTTCAATCATCACCAAGATTGGATTAGCGTCTTTTTCCTATCGAGTATCAGTCTTCCTTATTTTATGTTGCCCTACGATTCCTTGAACATCTCCCCATTTAAACGTTACTTTAATTAATAGTACACTGCACCTATTAACTTTTAGAATCAAGATAAAGTTTTCTTCTTTATTAAACGGCATTGCTCAAAGTCTTTTATTTATATCTACACATGTATATGTCTTTTTTGTGTGCGTTTGGGTGATCGTCCATTTTTACTAAAATGACTTCTTGTTCACAGATCACGTATGTCATATGACAATATCACGTTTTGTAAGTTTTGTCCTGAAATCGTGATGATGAAGCTGTAGTACCTACTTCAATGCGAAAAATCGACGGTTCTGTATCAACATTAAATTAAAAATTAAAAAAAAATAATAACAGATTAAGCAGGGGCAAAAGGCTTTCAAGTTAAACGGTTTTGTATTGTGATTTAACTCACGACCTACGAAGAGGTGGAAATTATTTTCTCTCAATTCTCTGGCTGGCCTGTCGTTTTTATGGCTTTATTTGCGTGATAAAAATAAAAACGTGAAAATTCAACGCCAACCCTTGGGTCCAAATTTAATTTTATGAAGCTATAAATATTTTAATGGGAATTCTGTATCGTATTTTTCAGCTTTAAATAATTCGGCTTCAGGTATTCGGCATGTCGCATGGATATCTATAGACCAATTCTATTTCCATAAAGCAAAGTAATTAACTGTTAGGGTAGAAACAAACTAAAGATGACTGCTATTAAGGTACGTCTTTTATGGAAGTGGTGAATAACCAATAACGGATTTTTGAATCCTGATAAAATTCATAGCAAACCATAGCCATTGATAAAACACAAAAGTACCTATCAAGATTCTGGAATTTACGAAATAAAATTGATAAAATCAATCAAACGAATCAGTTTATTTTAGCAAGGTATAGCGAACATATTATTTCTTAATAATGTGTCGTANGTACGAAAAATTTCGTTACTACGTTCGCAAAACTATTGGGTTTAGCTATGGAAGAGGGGACTCACCTACGAAATGGAAGGGATAAGGAAAAGAAAGAATCATCTCACTCGCACTCGCAGGATCAATGAGGAGCTACTTGGTTAACCTTGAGGAGCACTCGGGAGTCAAAAGAGCCGAGTTTGCCCTCGCAGGATCAATGAGGAGCTACTTGGTTAACCTTGAGGAGCACTCGGGAGTCAAAAGAGCCGAGTTTGCCCGGCTCTGGTCTATACTATGTTCATTTTCGAGATAGATGAAACCAAAACAAACTTGACCAGGTGATTACCAAATAGTACGTCAGTACGGCAGTCGTTATTGGCCAATCTAAACGTGGTCGCTCATCTACTGAAATATTCCAGGGTCGTATTCAGTTACAATTCAATAAATGTATGACTTTTTTATTTATTTAATCTTCATCAGTGTATAGTATTTAAAATTTTGTTTTGTGTTTTTAGTCCTAAATACAACCCTGTTGATCATTTCCGTTTTCAATAATTACATATACGGTGCATGATTGTGTTTAGAGTCAATCTTTCTTGAAGTGAGAGTTTCGTACTTTTTCTCCTTTACATTTGATTCTAGAGTTATATGCGGTAAGTATATGGTTAGCAACTTTGATAAAACCCTTATTTCGTATGCCCATGTTACCGATATTTACCTCCGCTTTCGATTTTGTTTCCAAACTTTGATCTGAATTCAGCTTCGGAGAAATAGTTGAGGGTACTTTTGCATATGCAATTTTCATGCACTGAAGCAGAACAGCGTAATTCCCTTATTCCCTCGCTCGTAATTAATTTCAGCAATTTAACTTTTAGATTCAACTTTTGGGAGTCGAAAATCCGCGTTCGAAAAACTCATAACAGCGGCTAATTGATGTAGCAAACGATTTAAAAAATTACAGCCATTTTCTAGGTAATGGTATCATCATTGCTTCCGGATATTTCTTTATTTTTACGTTTAATGCAAAAGTGTGTAAAATAGGATTACTCAAAGCAATCACTTGGATGTGACTATGTCTCCCTTTTGAGTAAGCCAGGACTTAATTTTATAGAAAATCCATTTTTTAATTGTAGTAGTAATATTTTAGATAATAGAATAAAATAATTCGAAGTGGTCTGTATTCTGTCGAAACTGCCCGACGCGGATCGCGATTTCGATCTTTTTGGATCTCATCAGCGCGTCGCAGGCAGCTCCAACAGAACACAGACCAACTTCTACCTGCTGTCTTAATAGTGCATTTTAGAAAATACTACAAATGGTGCAGTAAACGCCATCTGTAGCTCGATGCTACATTGTAGGATTACGTATGCTCCAACAAGGTCCACTTGNAATGAATGATGACCCTATGATGATAATGAGGATGTAATATTTTATGTTTTGCATAAATCCTTAGGTTCCTCTCTAATAAAGACCTATCAAAATACACTAATGTGGAAACTTTGAAAGTAAACCAGTTTAATAGAAACCAATACAGTGTAGCTCAGAATTTACTACAATTTTAAATGTTAACAGGCATCCTGACATTACAAATAATTTTAGACCACCAAATATCCTAATGAAATATATAGGGGACATGCTTCATGTGACAAATGGGGGTGGGGGCATTTCGATAGAGATTTCTCCATAGATTCTTCAGGAGGACCCTAACAAACAATATCGGTGATACTGAAGGAGGTGGATATGCCTGATGAGGTTTTCATAAGGATCTTGTGAAGCAAACATAACAGATCATCTTTGAAAGAAGCGAGTAATCCCATCAGCGCCCATATGGGAGTCAGAAAAGGGAAACATTAAATATACGGTCACTTGTGTTTTTCTGCTTGAGTGAGTCATATTTAAAAATTATCAGGAGAGTCACATAGGACATTCATTGTGATGATGCGGGAATATGTCAAAGCGTTGATTACTATTTATTCTATTTGATTATTTATTGATGCAGCATATTTAAAAATGTTTATTGAAAATGGATACCCAAAAGAGAAATAAATTAATTCGTTTATTTAATGTTTTGTACTCATCATTTAAGAGAAATCAAAAATTCAGTAGCTAGAAGATTAGTTCAAAATGGGGTTGTCTCCGGAAAATCCAAGAAACCTACCTATAGTTGAACACCCAAACTCCGAAAACTAGATCATTCTAAAATACTGAAATTGTGGAATCTGTTGTTATCAAAATCACTGGACTTTGAGAATTCTATTTCCGTTATGGTTGTTATTTAAATTTTTATTGTAATACTTCTGTGAATTTTTGCTTATTAACAATGGATAACTAGTTAGAATGTAATGAAATTTCATTTAATATCCATTGCACAAGTTCTACCCGTCGTTTGATTACAATTCAATTCTTTCACAATAATTGGATTTGATCAGTAAAGTAGTTGACTATTATTTGAGGAAGATGCAGCTACAAAATATTTCAATTATTTCAATTTGCCAGTTGTTATTAGGTACATCCTTTCAAAAATTAATTGAAACATCAAAGGAATCACTTATTGGCATATCAAACCGACGATTCCATACCTGACTTAAGGGTTGCTGAAAACGCCGAAGGTTTCACAAATTTCCCTTTCTGTTCGTTCACTTCATTGTTAGCACTTCCACATTCTGACCGTCTTTTTGTACAATCATCACTCTGACTGTCCCTTATACCCAAAATGCTATCGATCGAAAATTTGTTATCACCCACAATACCGTTACTCGAATAAATTTCTTCGTCAGCGGCGGACGACCTTCCCGGGGAATCGTTTATAATGTCCAAGGATGAATTGTCATCCGCGTCCTGGTCTGAGCATTCAGAGTCAGCTTTCCTTGTTGGATTTTCTACAAATTCCATCGTGTCCCTTATTTGACAAGTCAGGAAGCATTGAATGATGAAGACGCGGTCAAGATGGATTTGAAACGACTAATTTATAAAACACTCACAAGTTAAAACATGCTGATGGTTGCGCGGTTCATGCGGTCCATTGGATTCTTTACTGAATAAACTAACACCTTGTTGGTCCCTCCCCCTAATACACACACCTTTCTTCCCTCCATGCGGCCGCAGCTTCTATCGCAGATTGGGATTTCGCGTGTTTCAAACTACCCCCAATCTCATCTTCACACCTTAATACTTCCTTTAATACGAACTTCTAAAATTTTATTCTCCTTCCGTGATTTATTTTCAGACATAATCAGACGCTTAATGTGCGCTATCTGTTATTTGATTGATTAGCTCGAGAAATTGATGAATCAGCCAGGACAAATGGAAGCATTACATTATGGTTCTAATTCAAGGAAATTAAAAAATGAAATGATATTTTATTGCGATTAATTACTTTGTACCTATAAGAATTCGAGAAAACTCCACCAAATACTTACTTAGTAAAAACCTATTATAAATATCAATGAAAAAATTTTCACTTTCGATATCAAAATCAGCACATGATTTTACGGGAAATGAATTCAGACAAAGCAGCTTAACAATAAATAAAAGCGCCTTTCTTCTATTATAGCTGATGTCTTTTATTAATTTGTGCCTCTAATATATAGAGTACTTTTCATTTCAAAATTGAACCAATGCCAAAGAACAGAAATTGCTTTTATCTGATATATGCTACCGATGGCGTCATAAGAAAGGATTTCTAAAAGTAGATATCCTTTCCAAAAATTGATACTTTGGCATTCAAATTAAAATCTTTTTAGTTGTCCCTTCGTAAGAATTCTACATTAAAAAGACCAAGAAAGATGTAAATACCTTATTGTTGCTAAATTTTACTTGTTCGAACGAATAAAAATGTTCGTCATCACAAACAAGCACATAATATTTTAGTCACCCAGTATTAAGCAGTTGAGCTTTGTATGTCACCAAGGTCATTTTATATAAAATACGTTTCTTGCATTGAATTACAAAAAATTTTTAACCATAAGTATACATCAAGTTCTTGAGTCCTATTTGAAACGATTTGAAAAGAACACAATTTTCCCGGAAAATTCTTTCAATGTAATAGATAATCTAATTTGAAAAGGAGAAGAGAACAGAAGTAGCCCGAAGAAAGCAGATAATTCACGGTTAAACATCAATTTATAATCGTTAACAAGATCCATCAGTTGAAGCGTCGCGGAGACAATAGCGTGCGATGCGGCATTCGCGTTCTCAAAACGATAGGGACTACTTAACAACATCTATTTCCCCCATTTGGCAAACCCTATTAGCCGACGAGCATTAAATAACTTGCACAATGGGTGTAAATGGGGTTATATCCCGACGAGCGTGGAACGTGGAGACTTGTTTCCGAGAGCATCACGGTGTGGTGTGGGATGAGTAGTGTGGGAGAATTATGACAGGTAACCGTGGACCATAAAACGTTTCTTAACAATGACGAACGAAATGTAACCCTGTTGATAGTTTTCCACAACAAATACTAACTGGTCAGTTAGTGTTTCTCGACAACTAACAGATATAAAATTAAAATTATATTTACTTTGGTGGAAAGGAAATGAAAAAAGTTTCCATTTTCTGATAATGGATGTCTCAGTAAGTACTTTAATTGAAGACATTTTTAATCTGATTCAATTGCCGTTACTGCTCCCTTTCCACATTTTCTGAGGTTTTTTCCGACTTCAGTTGATTCCGTTACGGTAACTGGAATCTCTTATTGTTGATAACGTTGATAGTATGACTCTGAGGATGCTGTGGTTAGAGAAGGTTAGAATTGACGAGGTATTAAAAAGGGTTGGGGAACAGGGGTCACTATGGAAGTCAATAAGAAACAGGTGAGATAGGTTGGTAGGACATCTTCTCAGACATGAAGGGCTAGTCAGAGACATATTAGAAGAGGAAATAGGAGTTAAGGGAAGTAGGATTAGACCTAGATTAGATTACTGTTCGTAAATAGTGAAGGATATGGGACGTTCCAGATTTAGGAAAATTCAAAGCTCAGGATGGGTAAAGATGCGTGTCCAGNCCTGACTCCCTTCCTAATATTTACTTCTCTACGTTGCATCCCCAGCTCTATAACTGCCTGTTGCTCTTTATACAAACTAAGTATCACTCTTCTATCTTTGTAATTCATACCTACATTTTTAAGTATATTTAACATCTTGTCCCATTTCTATCAGTAGCGTCATAAAATGCAGTATTCATAGTGATACACCCTTTGCGTAGATAAGCCTCGTGAGATTCATATGAGACAGTGTGACTGATTTAGTTGGGATCCTAGCTGCAAAAACTCTAGTCGAAAGCCTTACGAAAAGTTCGCAATTCCACCATCTGCCTTATGTAAACATCAAATGTAGGAGGTCTTCTTGGACAATCCTGTGGTTATCTGTTTGTGGGCCAAATTAGAAAAGTATCAACTAGCACAATGCGATTGATTTTCTCAAAACCTTGTAGCAATTATTTTTTTCCTTACAAAGGTCTCATGCAGCGTTCATACTGGAGGGGGAATGATACGAGACAAAGCCTTAAAAGCCCCGTTATACACCTTATTGGGGCTCATGTAAGACTAATCTCGTTGACACCCTATCGCCCCCATTCCAAAATTCTAGACTGTAGCACAAAGTTGTTTATCACGGAGGTATACACATTGGTATGGTGAGTTCTAGATTCAGCTTGACAAGTTGATATCACTGCAAGGCCTTGTCAAACAATATGAAATACTATAGTTAGAAGTAATTGTCTATAGATGGTGATATATTTGCCAGTTACCTGACATTAATGATCTTGTTGGAGTGGAGCAACTTCAGTTTGGGAGGTGATTTATGGAAACTATTTGTGGTAAATTAATAAGAAGCAGTTCGAGCGCCATTAAAAGCTTACCATTATTTAGTTAATAAAATAATTGATAAGGCAAAATCCATTTTTTGTATACGTCACTAAAGTAACTTTTACAGGTTGCTATAAATGTCTACTGCTATTAACAGTGCCTTTCAAAGAAGTCCACATACAGTCTACTCTTTTTTTATCATATTCTTAACCAAATGTACAATGTGATAGATACTGTGAAACAAAATGACTATTCATTTTATTGTTCAGTTTTCAGACATATTAAAGTGGTTACATGACAACAGATGTTATTATTAATAAAATACTTAATACCTAAATTAAATCGAGTTCCAAAATTTGATAATCGAAATAAGAGAGCATTAATTACCGTGCTCCAAGTTGGTTGGTATTTTAATAGCAGTCAAATAAAATCTTAATGAGTTCAGGAATTAATTTGCGTCCAGACTCATAACTCTTAGTTTCTGCGGAACCATGCACTCGCGGAGGCAGTTTGTCTTCGTCTTACATTAAAAATATTCCTTTCATGTCGTTAATTTTCCCTTCTTTTCCAGCACGCGAGGATGAAAAAAGAAAATTTAAAAGCTCATTAAAAACAACTTTGAGGAGACACAGAACCGTTTCGTCATTACGACTTAAACGTTATATAAACACTTTTAATTACTTGCTGCAGTCGCACATACACTACACGATGAAAGTAGGTACCTGGTAGGTATACGTTGTGGCTTTGTTTCAAATTATGCTGCAGTCGGAAAAAGGAACGCGTTTATATATCTGCGGTTAAAATAACCGTTTTTAATATGACACCAAGTAAAAATGCACTTCTAAATGCTAAAACATTTAATTAAAGAAAGTTTTCTTTGGCCACAAAGCAGGTAAAGACCTGGATACTATGTCTGATCAGTACTTTAAATTAAAGGAAAAGGAGGTAGATGAGAAAGAAGTAGAATGAGCCATCTCGCGTGACCGTGACCACCATGTCCGCATGTTCTGCATGTAAATACGTTGATTTTTGCTTGATACTTCCACACTCAACTTATTTTTGTATTTTGTGCTAATACTTTGCCAATCGAACACTAACAAGTGCAGATTATTACTCATCATTGGATACAATTGACTTGTGTACGTATCAGCTGCTGCGAAGGTGACGACTAGGTATGCGTGCGGTAACTGTTCTCAATCATTGACGGCTCGTTAAATGGGATACTTTTTTCCACACTGTTTATATCCTATACTTTACAGTGCCTTCAGATGTTACCCTTTAAACGTTCTAATAATTCACTTCATACAATATACATTTCTTGAAATTATATTTGCAAAACCAGAGGATGCTATTAGACAATCGAAGCAAAGAAATGCAATTTTCACGATTGTAAAGCGTCAGATTGAAACTTTTATTTTAGAAATCATCAACGAAAAATGACGATAGTTCTTATCTCCTTTTCTGCTTCAGGCGCTGTTTATTACTCTGCTTGTTCTTCTACAATGGGTCTCGTTAACAGCAACATTTTACGAAAACATTTCAGTCACAATTAAACATTGAAACATTTTGTTGTCAAAACGTCCCCCTACCTCTGGATCGCTTTGTGAGCTGAACAATTCCGGTTAATCATTTTCTGACTATGCAATTAAAGCTAGATGCTGGTCCCATTCCACTACCAGCTGTACGTTTTAATAATCTGCTAATTTAGTTCTGATTCTGAATGTAAAGGAAGGGAGACTGAAACACTTGTCGTCAACTCGTCAACCAGATTAGGTCGTGAGCTTTCAACAACAGGGCTTAATGTTCATTTAAATACAACACTGCTCATAAGTCCGGAAGATGATGAAGGCCAGAAATCCACAACTATTCTCCATTAGTTTCGGTTACATCTATCTTGACATCGTGATGCTGCTTGGATGATAACCGTTTTGAAATTAACTTGTTTCCTTAACTTGCCTCCAACGTTTGCCTCCCCTAGCGTAATTAAAAACGCGAGTAAGAGGAAATGTACGTAAGACCTTTTAAATTACCATCATTGTTTACGGACCACCAGCTATTTTACCTTCAAACAGATGTGGCATGCAGCTTAAACAATGAAATGAAATTTTAAGTGTATTTAGTTGAACACGAAAAAGACTTTGATGTGTACGAACTCCATTCACCATATTTCATTCTCTTTCATTAAGTACATAGTACATGGTGGGAACCTGTTTTCCTAAAATGTAAAAATATTTATTTTAACATTTCAAGAGAACTAATACCACTATACATCAGGATGAGTTCTTTAATATGCTAGATAGGTACATGATCAAATTCACTAGACATTGGACCCCCCATTCTGAATTAGCAAAGCAAGAGTATCTAATTGCGTATGATATCTTTTATAAGACTGTGGGGTAGCCAATTCTTCTAGTTGACTTATATTATTCTTGTCCAAATATTGTCGGACTCGATTTTATGCAATATTACGAGTTCATTGATTTATTAGATGATTATTTTCACTGGGCTTCTAACTCTAAAATTAGCATGTAAATGTAATTGAGTACAGAACCACCTGGGAATCTTCTGCCTAATTTCGTTCATTACGTGTAATCAAAGCCTCCTGTAGAGAATTATCAATGGAAGGCAATGAGAACTTCAATAAATTAATGCAGATGTAGGATGTATGACAAAATATTGAAGGAGTTTTATTATTGAATAAAAAACTAATTACTTATCGACTGTGTACCACTGGAGAAATACCTCATTACGAATTTACGTTTTTGGATGTAGAAGATAATATTGTGTTTTACATCATCATTTTTTGAAATTCCTCGTAATTACAGATGGTATATCAGTGTACTTATAATAAGAATAAGTCCATTTTCTTTTATATTAAGACCACACAATTTTGTCAAACTTGTTATTGTGGTAGGAAGATATCCCACATAGAAAGTTTTTGCCAAAGACTACAATCGGAATCACCGTCTCTGTTTCTATCTTGGCGATTGTCCAAACAGAAAAAAAGCATTCAAAAGTAGTATTGTCGTTCTAAAACTACGGAAAATAAGACTGAATTTAAGAGTTCCATTTCGGAGATATTTTCGACAAACGTCAATACACTCTATCATCTTTTAAATACCTTCAGACTATCGACAAAGTATCAGTTGCAAGCAAAAACATTAGTCGAACATTTTCTGTTTTTTATGGCATTCGTAACTTTTGTAATTGCGATTGTACTGGTCACAGATGCTCCCTGAGTGCGAGACTTTTGTAATCATCAGCAAAACTCTGACGATTTCAAAACATCGTTCACCGTATGAGAAGCGATAGAAAAAGCAAAAGAAAAGAAGGCCATCAAGTCATAAGAGTCATCATGGAGGAGTGAATTTATTTTTCGAGTGGTTTGCTCGTTCCTTTCTTCGAACATAACATCTTGCCACTTGTCTCTAAAAGCAAAAATATATTCGACGATATCTCCTTATGTATGGTCTTTTAGTAGCTCTATTTCGTCTTTTTGCAAGACTTTTTCAGCAACCACAAGTACAGGGTCAATAAATACATTTATTAGCTTTTTGAAATTTTGATACGTTGGTAATGATAGACTGGGTGGTCGGTCTGGAGGTGTTTGGGAATCAGAAACATAAAAGATACGTGCCCAGATTTATTAATTGTCTTTAGAAAGCAATAACATTTAACCAAAATATTATTCATTACAATGAGCTGAATTTATTTCAAACGTTCTCATGATTAACGGTGTGAACTTTGATCCATAAAATTCTTTTTTTGGCTTTATTAGTAAGCACTAGCTTAATCCTGTATTTATTAGTGATTAGTAAAGCAACACCAAGACGAAGATTGCTCCAGTCTTGGTCTTGTTCGTGTTTATTCGGTATTGGTCTTTGGCCTTGGGTGCGATCTTGGTCTTACTAGTATAAAGATGCTCTTGGTCTCGGTGTTGGTCTTGCAGTTTTTGCAGGAGCAATATCAAGATTGCAATACCAAGATCAATTTTGCTTATCACCAATATTTATTGATAATGATAATGAAATTTAATGAGCGCTTAGTTAAACATGGTTAATCAGAGTAAGAGTTGGGTTACTGTAGCTGTCTCGTATTCCTTGCATAATTCCACGATAGGGTGTATTATTATAGGTGTCGAGGTAGGAATAAGCAAACGACGGATGGACAGACGGGATGTACGGGTTGGGTCGCGTCCCGACCGACTAGTCGCGACGTTGCTGGCTGTTCGGGGACGCGTTGCCGTCGTCGTCCTTGTTGTTGAATTCGCTTCGACGAAGGCGCCTGGATTTTGGCGGCACCACGGACGAGCGTCGTTGTCAGTAGTGCGCGCGACGGCTACAATGTAACATCGGCGTCGCGATGCTCACGTTGGTATCGGAAGCGTTACGGTGCTGGATCCTGTCGGCTTTGGTGGTTAGGTGCGCCGTGGCGGGTAATCCCGACGCCAAGCGTCTATACGATGACCTCTTGTCGAACTACAACAAACTGGTCAGGCCGGTGGTCAACACCTCCGATGTCTTACGTGTCTGTATCAAGCTCAAACTTTCCCAACTGATCGACGTGGTAAGGTTTTTATTCCTACACCTGATCTCCTCACACTCAAAACGACAATTTTCATTAGATACTACATACTGAAGATTTTTCTTGACAGCTTTTAGTCAATGTATTACTCTCCATAAAAAAAATAAAAGCTCTGAAACTGAAGGTACTTGACCTCACAGATGTGCAAATTGTCTTCTCCTAAAATGCTTCGATAAACGTAAAGTAAATATTCATTAATCGTTAAAGTATCAGTCAAATAAATACGTTGACGGGCACACCTTGTAACAGAAAACATTCATAATATTTAATTTAAACTATATCCTTAAATCGGTTTTTCCAAGTCGAAAATCTCCGTGACTCGAATAATAAATTCCGTTGCCAGGTGGGTATCTACCTATTTGAGTAGATAGAAATGGTTGGGAACTTCTGTATGCTTTACAGTCGTCAGAAAATATTACTGACCAAATTCACAATAAATCATTTTATTTGATAGAAGTGTCTGTGGAAGAAGAAAATTACTATTTGATCACACCTGCGCCTGAAAGGCCGCTTTAATGTTTCTCGAATGAAAAAAAGATGACGTGCTCTACGAATGACCAGACTCGGAAAAGTTATTTCTTCTCATACTTTGTATTCAGTTTTGAACATTGAATTTTGGGCAATCAGATACATGTTAGTTAATGTCTGCCAAATGTAAAATTGATTTCTACTTGTACCATAGCTTATACAAGTAAGTACTAAGTGATAATTATTAGTTAAGATAGAAAGAACAAAAAGGAATTTCATCATCATAAGGTCGTCAGTCCTAAAACTGGTTGGATACGCACCTCCACTCTTTCCTATCCTGAGCTAATCTTCGCATTGGTTTCCCTAAAACTAGAACAACCCATATCCTTACTATTTACGAACAGTAATCTAATCTAGAACTACATTAACCCCTCCTATCTTCCGTTTCTGGCATTAATATGTCTCTGACTATATCTTCACGTCTGAGAAGGTGTCCTACCAAACTATCTAGTCTACTACTTATTAACTTCCGTAGAGTCCTCTATTCTTTTTAATACCTCTTCATTTCTAACTTTCTCTATCCACGGTATCCTCATCATTCGCCTGTAACATCACATTTGGAGCGCTTCCGAATCCAATAGAGTCAAGGCACAAGATCTGTTTTTTCTTTTGGAACCTGCACCCTCTAGTTTATACTTCGCCCTATATTATTTCGTACTTCATGTGCAACATATTTTGATTCTGCGCTTTCTAGGAGAAGTAATTATTTACAATTATTTTCAGCCTTTAATAGTAGTTGGAAGGCAGGTACGCAAAATTCCTTGAATGAAATTAAAAAATTCTTGAAAAGTTTCAGTTATATATTGTAACCGATCACACTTTAGATGTTTCATTTAACTTGTACAATTGTGGGTATCAGCGCCTTATTCTGATTCCTCAGATGTAAAATTTGATTGCACAAATACCCCATTGAATTGCATTTTCGATTACTCACAATGCATTTCTATAATTGGCATGATTCTCGTTCCACGGTCATTGTGATCGGAGTTTATAATAGAACCGTGACTTTAACAGGAAGAAAGGGGATGAAGATAAAAATAAAAATGATAACAATCGAGAATGAGAGACTCTGTTTTGGTTGCCTTCGCGTTCAGTAATTTTCTGGGAACAATAAGAACGTGTTAAACATATCGAGCAGTTGACAAAGTTTACGTCTTCCGCGTTTTGGAATCGGCACCAGCGCGAGGAACTCTTTCTTTGTTCAACGACGACATGAATCGATGTGCAAACTTGGAAGAAACTTGGCTCACAGTTGGAATACAATTGTGCGAAAATTCGTGGATCTTGCTGACTGTATTTCACGTTGAAAATTTCTTCCGATCCGCAAAATGCTTGCCGTTTGATTTCTGCTCTGTGGAAGTAAATGTACATAAGTATGTGTGCATGTTTGGTTCCTGTAGGGATACGTGTGTTTTGGTATTATTTATGGGATGCTTTCATCCGAATCCACGCTAAAAGTCGATTTTAAATTTAAGAAGTGATTGCTGAAAGGATTACCTGCCTTTCTAAGGAATTATAGACTTTAAAGGGCGATAAAGTTAACGTTAGTGGAAAACGATTTAGATTTAAACTTTGGAAGTCATTTAAGGAACTGGTTTACGATTTACAACAGAATGTAAATTATTCCGGGGAAAGAGAACAAGAAGGAATTTTAGGGAGACCGGAGCAGTGGTAATTTTAATGAATGAATAAACAGGTTCTTATTTCAAAGAGTAAAGAGCACCTTAGATAAATGCCTTCCATGGGTTTTATCTGTAGGTAAATTTAATAAAGAGTAGACCAATGATCAAATTCCCTTCCGTGTTTCCGATATTAACAATCAAAATATATTTCTCCTATTCAACACTGTGTTAGAGTTGTTAGCTTAACAATAAACCGACATCAGTCTATACCAGAGCCGGGCAAACTTTAACTTCGCAGGAGCCGCTACATGAGGTTAGTTTGAGTCACTCCATACCCTTCAATGAGTACGAGAGAGTAACCAGTAATGAATAATTTTGTCTTTTTCTTCTCCCTTCCACTCCCATATTCCCCTTCATTCCGTAGACGAGCGAAGCCTCTCTCGCAACTTAAATAATACGTACGAAAAATTTCGTTACTACGTTCGCAAAACTATTGGGTTTAGCTATGGAAGAGGGGACTCACCTACGAAATGGAAGGGATAAGGAAAAGAAAGAATCATCTCACTCGCACTCGCAGGATCAATGAGGAGCTACTTGGTTAACCTTGAGGAGCACTCGGGAGTCAAAAGAGCCGAGTTTGCCCGGCTCTGGTCTATACTATGTTCATTTTCGAGATAGATGAAACCAAAACAAACTTGACCAGGTGATTACCAAATAGTACGTCAGTACGGCAGTCGTTATTGGCCAATCTAAACGTGGTCGCTCATCTACTGAAATATTCCAGGGTCGTATTCAGTTACAATTCAATAAATGTATGACTTTTTTATTTATTTAATCTTCATCAGTGTATAGTATTTAAAATTTTGTTTTGTGTTTTTAGTCCTAAATACAACCCTGTTGATCATTTCCGTTTTCAATAATTACATATACGGTGCATGATTGTGTTTAGAGTCAATCTTTCTTGAAGTGAGAGTTTCGTACTTTTTCTCCTTTACATTTGATTCTAGAGTTATATGCGGTAAGTATATGGTTAGCAACTTTGATAAAACCCTTATTTCGTATGCCCATGTTACCGATATTTACCTCCGCTTTCGATTTTGTTTCCAAACTTTGATCTGAATTCAGCTTCGGAGAAATAGTTGAGGGTACTTTTGCATATGCAATTTTCATGCACTGAAGCAGAACAGCGTAATTCCCTTATTCCCTCGCTCGTAATTAATTTCAGCAATTTAACTTTTAGATTCAACTTTTGGGAGTCGAAAATCCGCGTTCGAAAAACTCATAACAGCGGCTAATTGATGTAGCAAACGATTTAAAAAATTACAGCCATTTTCTAGGTAATGGTATCATCATTGCTTCCGGATATTTCTTTATTTTTACGTTTAATGCAAAAGTGTGTAAAATAGGATTACTCAAAGCAATCACTTGGATGTGACTATGTCTCCCTTTTGAGTAAGCCAGGACTTAATTTTATAGAAAATCCATTTTTTAATTGTAGTAGTAATATTTTAGATAATAGAATAAAATAATTCGAAGTGGTCTGTATTCTGTCGAAACTGCCCGACGCGGATCGCGATTTCGATCTTTTTGGATCTCATCAGCGCGTCGCAGGCAGCTCCCACAGAACACAGACCAACCTTTACCTGCTGTCTTAACAGCGCGTTTTAAAAATACCACAAATGACGTGGTGAACGCCATCCGTAGTACGATGCTACATTTTCAGCAGGTAGATATGGACCTTGTTGGAGCATACGTAATCTTAAAATGTAACATCGTAGTACAGATGGCGTTCACCACGCCATTTGTGGTATTTTCTAGTAATATTTTGTCAAACGATATTTCAAAAATCGTTTCTCCTTCGTCAGTCCGGAGGCCATAAGGAAACTTTGCGTCTGATGCAAGACGAGACAGTTTATATGGTCCAGAATACCTACCTATAAATTGGATATTGGATTCTAAAACTGTAGTCGATTCTTTCTTTTACTATTTTTCCTATTTATAAGGAAATTGGGTGTGAAAGACAAATCGGCAGAAACTGAACGAGTCGAGGGGAGAATCAACGAAAAGAGAACCGAAAGATAAAAGATTTATTGCATGACACGTAAAGTTCTGGACATCCGTACACTAAGCCTACTGCTTTCTTTTCTGTAATGATGGAATAGATGTGACCGCATGGATTAGACCGACTTACCGACAATCTACTATAAAAAAAGGCGAAAAGCCTAAAAGGTAATACTTCTTGATCTTTATCTCCAAACAGTTATAACACATGTATTTTACCAAACGAATATCACGTTGCTGAAATATTTTGTCATTGGAACAGTTTGTGCGGTATATTTTGACAATAATATCGACATGTGATACCTCCAAAATGCACAAAAGTAAAAAGCAGTGTTGGATGCAATTATTTTAGGTATATATCCTTGAAGACATTCCCCATTTCTGGGAATGCACTTGACCCATCTCTAATAAAAGCATTCCTGGAAGTCCTTAAAAGTCAAACTTTTCAGGTTGTTTAGCATTCTACAGTTATCACATCACCCCTTGCCGTTCCCATATGATATTTTTGCACTTACGTAACAATAATAAACGGTAAAGGGATACGTCAGGCGAGTAGGGAGAGTGATCTGCTGTAGGATTGAACTACAAGTCAGAAACTCACGGACACTCACTGAGTGAATCTGCAAAAGTATCAATCTCATCCATTACCCTCACATAAAATTGGATTTATACGATGCAGAAGGCAGGATTTAGTGATTACCATTTGGAAGGAAATTCGGCATATGGGGTAGGAATAGTTTTGTTTCCTTCAACACATTAGGGCGGCCGTCATCTTGGTAATGAACCAGCATTATATTCTCCAATACCTACTATTACTGAAAAGCTTAATCCAATTGATAAAGACTCTTCTTTCTAATGTGTTATCTCAGTAACAGTGCTTAACACTACAACAATATCATAAGAGTTTTTGTTCAAGTTTCAACAAAATTTGGATGTTGAGTCGTTGTTCCATCCATTATCCAATTTCTGCTAAGGCCTGACGCTTCAGTAAGTCAGTAAAAACCCTAGAAGCTCTATTATCGTAAATACTTATTGGATGGATCGTATTATGGTCAATTTAATGACCTGCGTAAGGTTTCTTTAATTTTGGGAATCTTTCAAGTATACTATCTACCTTTTGCAGTTGGTTATTTTGGAACGCGGCAGCGATATGGCAACAGAAGTGTTTGGTATTATGTAAATGTATAAGTACATATGAGATGTTAAATGGTCAGAGTTTTCAACAGATCTTGGAAGTTCTTAAGAATCCGATTTTCATTATTCGAAAGCGCATTTAATGGGTTATAAGTTTAGAAACCAATCGTAATGTGAAAACTTTTTCAATAACACCAGACAAATCTGCTCAGCCAAAGTCAGATTAAAATCTGTTCGTTTGGTACCCCTGCTCTGATCGGCAACATTTCCCGAAATTAAACTTCAACCAATAACGATTGAATCGCGCTTTTCGCATTTTCCCCAAACTGAAATCCTCTTTAAAACGTTTTTCTTCGAAAGTCGTTATCAATAACTGATTTCCATTACGCCACTTTCTTTTTCTAACTTTATTTACAATTTAAGCATTTCTCATCTTTTCCGAGGCGATTGCTATACGTAACGAAATGAAGTCGCATTTAACATTAAAAATTCAAGACGTGAACGTAGAGCGATAAGAAACATAATTTGGAATATCAGTTTTAAAAGTGATAAAGTCAAATATTTCAAGAGCAAGAACTGCTGCTTTTGTAATAACCTAGCAACTACTAAACACATAGTTATCGGAGGGTATTTGGGGTATTGGAATAATGCACTTAAATAAAGGTAGAAATGAAGAGGTATTAAAAAGAATAGGTGAACAGAGGACTCTATGGAGGTCATTGAGGAAAAGGCGAGATAGGTTGGTAGGACATCTTCTTAGACATGAAGGGGTAGTTAGAGATGTAGTAAAAGCAGAAAGAGAAGTCCAGAGTAGGAGAGGTGGACTTATATTAGATTACTGTTCACAATTAGTTAAGGATGTGGGATGTTCTATTTAGTTTTAAGGAAATACGAAGATTAACTCAGGATTGGAACAAATGGAGGTGCGTGTCCAACCAGTCAATAAGTATTCAACTATTTTCTTCCAAAGATCAAAATGAAGTAACACAACGACATCAGGAAAGAGTATTACTGGGAATGTAGCAGTTCTTACTGTTTCAATATTACATTAATACCTTCGCCAAATTCTGACCAAAACCTTAAACGTTATTATTGGGAATTACAAAAATGTAGTAGGGGTGCATTGTTTTGCTATCTCTTCGTTTTACTTCGTCTTATTAATATCACTGATCGGTTGAACGATGAAAAGACGATATACGTAAACGTTATTATTGTGATTCTCAATTGTTTGCTTAGGTACATTACAAAAATTTCCTAGGGTTGCATTGTTTCGCCATTTCTTTGTTTTGCTTCGTGTTATTAATATCATTGATCGGTTGCAAAGTTCAACGATGAAAAGATGATATATTTCCTGTTCCTGGAAACAGGCGGTTAAGGATACGGTGTACTGTTCTGCCGAAAATCACGTCATGGATAAGAGAAAAAGAAGCTATTATCTTACAGGTCTAGCGTTTATAAAAAAGGAACAAAAGGCATTAACACCTATTAAAGATGGATATACATACATATATGTAGTGACAGTTTAACGTTTCTCTTTCTTATCTCACAAAAGCGTTTGATCGGGTTTCCGTCCAAATGGAAGAAGAACGAAAGTTAACGATATCGCCACTGACACTGTTCTGTAAAATTAGTTAACGGTGCATAAAGTCTTAAGATTACTTTAAGGGCACTTTAAACATTCAGTCCATAAAACCATTTGGAAACGCAGTTATTTGCAACAAATTGCTGTATCAGATTTACTGCTTTGCCATGACGGCATCAAATTAAAAAAAAATCCGAATTCAATCTCTTTTGAGAGATTTTCGTTTCTTTTGTCACTATTTTGTAAAAATAAAACAATTGTTACCATCATAATTCCATGCAAAGGCAGACACAATCGCAGACTACAGTCGCAAGATAATCCCTTTGATGAGATGTGCTGTATGAAGGTAACTACTCTGATGATTGGGTTTATGCCATTTTCGATTAAAATTTCACGCTTTTAGATAATGTTGTTCTCGAAGAACTATAGTCAATATTATTAACTTTATATTTGTAAACATATTGTACTTGTAATAAGCATTACCTTCACAGAATAATTTGCACTTGGTCAGGCATCATTTCATTCTAGTGATCCACTTCATTACCTTCGAAATTTACAAGGCGTCTTTATTAGAGTATAGCAGTAGTTTTGCATTTGTTCTGTATTATCCTGGTAAATGTAGAAATATAAAACCGAAATGGCGAATGCGAGATAAGCCACGTCTGTTATTTAAAACACCGTTTCCAAGAGGACTTGTTCTGCTTTGAATGGAGAACCAGCCAGTTTTATTACTTTAGTCGATTTGCGAAGTTAGTTGCCCCTTTCTGGATCGTGTAGATATATGCATGTGTGTATATTATTTTCAGTTTTTTGCTAGTACACCGTGGACAAAATTGTCTGTTTTAATGATGATGATACAACTCGGCTATAAAAAATAATATCCATGTCAGATAACATAATAGATTGGAAGAGGAATTATGGATATTAAAAATCTACATTATCGGATAGATCGCTAATCTGCAACCAACAACGCGACAGGTCCAAACATGTATCCCTCTAGGTATATGTTGTAAGAGATCATACTATAATGATCTCCTCAAGTATTTTTCTGTTAGTGTAGGAAACAGGAACTCATTAAATAAACCTTTTAAAATATACTCCGTTAAGGACAGCTTACTTGCAACTACAGCTGTTTGAAATTTTGACATTAAATCCTAATTTTTTATTTTTCTTTAGGAATTTAGATGTATCGAAGTGTGATATTTTTTCAATACTTTTCTGGTTGAACTTTTATTAGTTTTAGTTCTTTTAGTACTTTTTTGCTATTTTACTATTTATTTTCGCCATCCATTCTCTTGGTGTTATGTCTTAGTCCTGTGGTAGAATTAGTTGATTTATGGATTGAAGGTAAAAGCCATGAAATGAATATATTTTACCGTACTTGTCAGGTCAGCCCATGTTTTGAAGTTTCAAAACGAATTGCTCACGGGAGAGATATTTGTCTCTATAAGCAAGTCAATTTTTTCACTGCGGGAAATTTAGGGTGGTTTTTTCAAAATCCATCTAAATTTATTAATAGCATCAGTCACTCCATTCCATTCAGAGGTAATACATTTTATTATTAGGAATTTGTTAATACAGATTGAAATGAACATGTTGAACAATCAAAAAAGCAATTGAAACATGTGGTGCCAGTGACAGGTAAAATAATGTATTTTTAAAGGAAAACGTTTTATTCTAATTCAAATTTGTCGTCATTACAGAATATCAGATTTACAGAAGATATCCATTTGTACAAATTTTTCTATACCATATAATATTTTTCAAATGATGATGCCGCTCATTGATATGTTCGGTTGAATATTGAATTGAACAACCAGTCTTAAAACTTTGTTAACCGGTTTAAAACACTGCAGTTAAGACTAAACAACTGCAAATGGAGATATGCTGTCATTTACTCCGATCATATTGTCACGTATACTACTTTTATTTAACTATTTGCTGTTTAATTAACACTGCTATTATTAATTATCATTGCAACACTAAATGAACACTCTGTCGCTTCGTTTTGTATCACCACCTAAGTCGCGCTCGATCTCGCTACAACTATTTATAGAGACTGGCCATATTCTAGAATGATCTAGTACATGCCGTTTAAAAACCTGGCCATGTATATTGGGTTGCCTATACGCATGTGACAATATTAATCAATATACCTGTACAGAGCAAAACTACCTGTGTTACGGTGTGCGCCTGAGAGCGAATATGTTCGAAATTGCGATCAATATTTAGCGGTTTTGGTAATTTGTTTCTACTTTGATAAAGATAATTAATTTTCTCCTTAAAATGTACACAGCATTATAAAAAGTTTGGAATACATATGAGCCCAGTTAACTAGTTCATCTGATTTTTTTATTCAACATTTTGTTGCTTTCTCAATTACTAATGCTCGTTGAGCTTCGTTATTTACATGCTACGCTGTCTCGTCAATTTTTGACGAGCTACATGTCGTGTAGATACTGTGAGGTTGAATTATTTTTTTTTTCTGCATTGGTTACACGCAGTCTTTTCAAGTTTTTTATATTACGACTTCACGTTAATTACAATTGAACGGATTAAGTGCTGGGTAGCAATTAAAATAAAAGTTTTGCGGAACCCTTCACTGGCACCTGCATATATCCACTCAAAACTTTTCCAGCTCAACTTTTTCAACGGTCGGACAAGTTTAAATCCACGTTCATGTTGCTGACGTGTCTGACACTTAAGGGAGAAACTGTTTATTCAGAGATTAATAAATGGCTCACAAATCCAATTTTATTTCGACCTTTTTTACTTTTTTCTTTTATTAGCTCCCCTCGACTCGTAAAAACAGAAATTCATAAATCAAATTTTCGGCAGCAGCAAGAAAAATCCTTCGCGGAATCATTCATTCTTTGGATAGGTGAGTGATATTGCCTAAGTAGTACATAGTACTACTGGTAAATGTCAACACAATGAAGAAATTCAACAATATTCCATACATAGTATACATCGTGATAATTTTCACGTAGGGTGAACGTAGCTCATAATTAACTTTCGATGTTAAGTAGTACATATTCCCACTTATCTACCCTTTGTCACATGAGTCAAAGATAGAATACTTGGTCCATACGCAATCTCTCACTAATGCTACTATTTGATCTTCAAGATACAAATGCGATGAATGGTCATGTTAGTGTTGCATGTAAGCAACCCGCCATACGCGAGAGAGTTCATTAAAACCTACATTCTGGAATGGAATCATTCTAGAACAAGTCCAGCCCCTATAAATAGTTGTGCCGAGAACGGAAGCAGAGCAGTTCTGGTTAAGCAATTGGTGTTTTATTACGCGACATAATAATTTATTTAAAAGTTTTTTCGGAAATAACGAGATTCATATTGTTCGGATTATCTTTTTAAAAATTCTATATGAAATTATGAAATGGATTGTTTTGTTTCCTTATAACAAGCTCTTTTAAATGATGTCCAAAATATTTATGTACCAATTTNGTAGTGAGTATGATCCATCAGATTCCAACTCATTTGTTCACAAAGTCAAAATTGTAACCCATTGATAACCCTCTCCCCCCAATTAAGAGTCGACACAGAGAAAAAGAAGAGGAAGTTGACTCTACAAAATGGCAAACTTTCACGGTAGTGAGTATGATCCATCAGATTCCAACTCATTTGTTCACAAAGTCAAAAATAGCTTCAGGATATAAAGATTTATTAGCAGTTGCTGAAAACCATGAAAGGAATAAGATCAGATTCGATTGACATTGAGATATTTACTTAAATATCATAGCAGTAAGATTGACAATAAATGCTATGCTATGGTTCAAGGGATTGCATCGAGAGCTTAACTGGAATGCTAATTTTTACTATGAAATTGAGTGAATTTCTAAATAGTGTTTCCATATCTGTATTAATTGATCAAAATTTATATAATGACGTAACGGATCAATTTAAACTGGTAATTTAATTTCATATCGAGAGAATTCGTTCGATATGAAAACTAACATTTGACAAATTGCTTCTTGACAAATGTTGCATTATTATTCATTTGGACAGTTACGTATTGTTTGCATTTGTTTCAGGTAATTGCAAAACAGGGCATATAGAGTCGACATGATAAGGTTAAATTTTAATTTATGTAACTTTTAATGAAATAGTCGAGATGAACTCGTTTCCTGGTAGCCTGGATATCCGGAGGTGTTGAACAGGATATCTAATTAGGCGGGAGAAATTTCTACCTACAAATGCGAGAAAAGCTAAAAAATAGAAAATGAATATAGAAAAGAGAAAATTTAATTTTGTTGAAATAGTTGATAATGATGAAGGCGCCTGAAGGCTGATAACGTATAAATCTTAGAAGATGGAGTGTTTATGTACCCGTAGTACAGGTCAGTTTGATAAAGAGTGTTGTACGAAATGTTGGTCAGTGGCATTACCCTGTCTAATTTTTCTCACCCCCAAGTATCACCCATACGTTTCCACGATTCCTAAATGGAGGCTGAAGAGAGCCTTCCACCTTACCCTCCAACGTAATCCGGAAGGACCACTCACCCACCAAAATTAGTAGCTGGTGGGAATGGGACATCCAAAACTTTTTTGAGTTTTTGAGTTTCATTGGTTTGTAAAGACTGCTATGGAGTGCCGATGAGATCTAATAGCAACAAAATCGCGATTGTTAATTATGGAATATCTATAATGATTTACAGTGACGATGACGGTTGATTTTATGACAGCACCTCGCTTACCTAATTGAGACTTACCCAATAGTTAACCTCGTGATTACAGAGCAATATTCCTGGAATCCATGCAAAAAACATAAGGACCTTTATATTGCCTACGTATTGCTGTATTTTTCACTATTTTAATGTTATTATTTTATGAAATATACAGACACTCTTAGAAAGAATAGGAGAACATAGGTCTCTATGGAAGTCAAAAAAAAAATAGGCGAGATCGGTTGGTAGGACACCTTCTCAGTCATGAAGGTCTAGTCAGAGACATATTAGGGGCAGAAACAGGAGTTAGGAGGGGTAGAGGTAGACCTAGGTTAGATTACTGTTCAGAAATAGCTAAGGATGTGGGTTGTTCTAGTTTTAGGGAAGTGCAAAGTTTGGCTCAGAATAAGAAAGAGTGGAGGTACGTGTCTAACCAGTCTTAGGACTGACGACCCTATGATGATGATGATAGATACTATCATTACAACTCGCTTCAATTTTCACATAGGAAAAACTGGAAAAAGCAATTTCTAGAGATGATTATGTATTATTACCAACGAATAAAGATAATTGGGAAAACTGAGGAAAACGTTTGACCTACAATAATTTTTCCATTGCATTACAAAAAGTTGACGTGATATCAACTTAACAAGTACCTAATCGGCGGAATGCAGTGGAAAGTGTGCGTGCGTGTTACGTCAGTTTTAGAGAATATTTTGTTATACATTGAGAGAGTGGAGAAATCGTTCAATTAATACAACCACAAAATCGATACGGAGAGGATGAATTATGTGGGCGAATCCAGCCTATACCCACTACTTCACACTCGGATTCTTTTTTCGGGCTCCTGCATTGACTGAAAGCAGAAAGGAAATAAAAAAGTAGCTGAAAAAGCCGCGTTCAATGATGCGACCAGTTAAAGCAGCTGACGAAGTAATTGTAACAATCGATCAGATCTTTTTCTTTTTCGCTGATACTATCCTTCCGATGTCTCTTCATCACGAAGATTAGAAAGCACATAAAAAGTTACCAGAATTACATTTTCGATCACACCAACGAAGGAGTACAATTATGACATACATACTCTATCGTGTAAAAATCAGAAATATTTTTTGTAGGACAATGTAGGACATTTATAAGTGATAACTCTTTTTCCTTTACAATTGGCACATCCTATTCGAGGAATCATTGATTTCTTATTTATATCGACCAATGCGCTTGATAAACGATAGGAGTAATTACAATTGCAGGTCTTCGAGTTTTTATATTTTAATTAACAATTTACTGCAACTGCTTTCCTTTGTCGTGCTCTAATCTATGGTTGTGTCTTTACACATGAGAGTATCTCCAGACACAAAGGGATTTCCCCTTCCATCAGCGGCTGTTTAGGTTTTCAATGTTAGATGGCGCCAAGTTCTACACCAGTCTGCTATTGCATTGTTTTCTTGATCATTGCTTCTGCACTATTATTATAATTTATTGTGATTATCAAATGGTTCGTCAGTGACTTTATTCCACTAGAAAGATAAATCCATTTTGCAGTCTCCTACTTCAAAAGAGCACGTCTTTCTTAATTATCATTTGGCAAAGAATGTCTTAAATATAAATTTGTAGAAAATACTACAAATGGCGCAGTAAACCCCATTTGTAGCACGATGCTACATTTTAGGATTACGTATGCTCCAACAAGGTCCACTTGTGTGGATATCTACTTGCTGAAAACGAATCCCGGCGTAGCCAACTTCAACGTGATAGGCACGTTAGCTTAATCGAATAATAATAATAAATTTGTAGTCCAAAATATCGCCGAGTTGGCTATAAATTAGGTACTTGTCTTGTGAGAGAACAGGCACTAAGTCGTTTCTTATCAAGCGGCTTGCGGCTTATGTGTAAGACAATCGGAAGGTTATCTATACCGAGAGGAATGTGAAGACGGACACCCCGTCGGCGATTTCCNTATATGAAATTATGAAATGGATTGTTTTGTTTCCTTATAACAAGCTCTTTTAAATGATGTCCAAAATATTTATGTACCAATTTTATAGTTAATCGTCCATTTTATTGATGTAGATATTTTCCTTGTGGTCATTATTGCCTAAACTAAGTATACAAAGATTAGTAGTGTGTAAGGGTTAAAATAACTAGAAGGATCATTGAAACAACAGTGCTCTATCCACAAATTAATTGTATCTTAACCCGAGAGTCTATTGCTAACTCAATAAAGGTATTGATCAGTGTTGTGTTCTTCTGAACAAAACGTAATGTGTAGGTAATGCTGTAAATACTATAATACTACAATTAATTTAATCTTAAATTAAACTGGAATTCTCAGTTTAAACTTCTCTTACTCACTTTCTCCCCAGTCTTTTGCATTTAAATTGAGTACCCACGTAATAAAGATGCAAATGTCTCGCGCCTCTTTTGCTAATGCCAGTAAGTGGATGGTTTATTATCCGTCTAGTCTAGCAACGTAATACTGGTTGCCATGATCTTGTTTTGACTAGCTCGCGTGGGGTAAGCACCCGGTTAGCTGTTGTAGTATGCATAAATACCAACGAGTATCTAAAGCGTACGAGTCCACTCCACGTAGACGGTTTTTGTTCAAAGTCAAACGGATATGCTGATGTTTTGCTGTTAAAAACGAACTCACAAAGCAGTTGGCAATTTTCTAATTATGAATTTCGTGTCAGTCTTTACATCAAATAGTGCTGAAAGGCACCTTAATTATACATCGTTACAATATTGAACTTCAAAATTCAAAAATTCTTGTGTTTGATGTTACCAGTTGCTATTTCAACAGTGTGTTACATGATATGAGAAATTAATATTTTTGAGGAACAAAAGTATTGGTTACGTTGACCATGTAATATTGAAAGAGCCGTGTCTTGTGGGTCCTATAGCCTTATATCAGTTTTCATTCCCGCACTCTAATACCGGCGACTTAAGCTTAGTACTATGTTGTAGGATACGGCGGAAGAGAAGAACTTAATTGCATTTCCTTTCAATAAGCTTATGTTGCTAGGCAGGTTGTTCCACTGATCTAAGTTGAGGTGCAGAGTAGCGAACAGAGCGAAAAAAGAAACTTTTGGTTGTTTCATTCCCACCAGTTACTAGTGCTGGTGGGCGAGCAGTCTCTCAGGACTACGCCCGAGGATAGGGGGAAGACCCACTTTAGCTTTCTTTTAGGAATCGTTGGGACAGGAGGGTGCTTGTTGAGGTGAAAAAGATGAGACGGGTGAAATGCAGACACAAGAGAGTGAAAGATTATCTGCATTTGCTTAGGTGGCCCAAGGAAACCACAGAAAAGTTTGGACTAAGATAGGCGTATCCGCTGTAGCAGATTAAGTATATTTGTAAGAGTAAAGCTGGATGATGATCTGACTTCAGTCTATTTGCGAGGTCAATAGTCAGTAGAGGATGAGTATATTTGCGAGACTAATAGCGTATTCCCTGTACTGGCTTTAGTGTGTCTGTGGACCAAGTCAATGATACTGC
This sequence comes from Agrilus planipennis, assembly GCF_000699045.2. Classification (NCBI taxonomy): domain Eukaryota; kingdom Metazoa; phylum Arthropoda; class Insecta; order Coleoptera; family Buprestidae; genus Agrilus; species Agrilus planipennis. The sequence continues at coordinate 287,059 of NW_020438942.1, forward strand.
AACGTCATTCAAGTTCCTGTCTTTCATTGCGGCAAGACTGGATGTGGGTTGGGAGACGACCAGATAGTGACACTGTCTAAACCACGAAGATGGCGCCGGAACTGAGAGGGTTTGCGGTCGCCGAGTACATCTGTTGTATGGTTCTTCTTCCGGAGGGTTGACGATGATGTCACGTACTTATACGCGGCATATCAGGGATTAAGATTAATTTGGTAACATCCGAAGTGATCGCAGAGACATCAAAACTGCGATCTACCAAGCAGAACCATAACTCCACATCGGAAGGGACAGTTTAACTGTTAAGCAATCGACGGATGCTGGAACGCCGCGAGCTGATTTGTTTATGCGGCTTGAGTTACCCTTTTGTTAACGTGGTGCTGTAGATGCTGTCGATCTTTCCGGTATGAGTCCCAGAACGGCGCTGTAGCTTATTTTCCCCATTCGAAGGCACCGTGCTTTTCAGGGTCACCAATATAGCGTACGTGACACTAACAGATAAAGATGCAAGGCTCCAGTCTGTTTGTGAGATTGGAGCTGGATGATTATGTAACTATGGTCTATTTGCGAGACCCATCTTCTTCTCACTATTGACCAAATAGACCATAGTCATATCATCATCCAGCTCCAGTCTCACAAATAGATTGGAGCCTGACATCTTTATCTGTTAACGTCACGCATGTTACATTGGAATCGAACCGGCATCCTACCTAATGCAAATCAACGGTCTAAACCTGTAGGTCAAGCCGCTTGGTGGGCGAAAAACCTATTTCACATTCATAGACTCCTTAAAACATAGTCTATTACGAACACCTACACCTAAGTTAACAATAATACGTACACTAATCATTTTATTGTACGTATTATGTAATTTAAAAGTGTTCGAAACAAGAGAAACTAATTTAAACTTACATGACGACCTTTCCAGCATTGGCTTTGAGCAAATTTCATCGGATCCCACCTGCAGTTTGACGGTTTGATTCTTGTTTACGTTTCGTTAACAGAATACAGAAAACTAATAAATTTCCAATGACCTGACGGAATATTTTGATCGTTTTCTTTCACTGAGCGCATTCAGTTAACGGCGAAACCGCAGAAGCAATCAATCAAATTGGTTTGGAAGCTGGTCGACGCTTAAGCTTAAACAACCTCCCCATGAATAAAAACATGCTTATTTTTCCAACTTTGGCAAAGCATTTTTTATCTTGTCCTCTTGAAAGTTGGTTGTCCTCATTTTTTTTATCCATATGCTTTCTTGTTTTTATTACCAAAAATTTGGTCCAAATTTGACAAAAAAAATATGGAAATATTTTATTGACCATACTACAGCTATATTTTATGTTTTTATCATATCAGCCGATAATTCTTTTGGACGAAGCCAACGTGTCGTTAATTCAAAACCATTGTCTGTGATATCGAAATTCTATGAATGCAGGACATTCTAATTGCTGTCTATCTCTGTTTTAATTAAAAATATGAACTGATGGAGCTGAACTGAAATGAACTGAACTGAACACAGGAAGAACCAATAAAAAATCCAAAATTGGCATCACCAAAATGACTCACCAATAAAAAAATGTCGGACAAGGTTTGGGTTGAATCAGGCTCCGATAATGGTACATACATGACAGTCTGATTTCAAAAGTATTACAGTTAACAATGCAATAAAATATTTCACTGGTTTTGAGTGAAACATGTAATATTATTAAATGGTTATGTGTTGCATCTATACAGTCCTTTTTGATGATTAGACATTATTGCTACTGGGCGAACAGTTTCGCCGATCTACTTTCTGCGGAGGGTTTTCTTCGACCTCCTCATAGGTGGCGATTGGGGAAATCACAGAAAAACTGAACCAGGATAAGCGGATCCAACATTGCACTGGCGGCGGTATCCTTCTGAATTCTTAATTCTGATATAAACCTTTGGAATCGCGTCACTCGATCCAAATTGAAACTTAAAAGAATGTTTGGGTGTTTCAGCCCAACCAGCTAATGCTAGTGACGGGCAGCTTCGACGACCTACACTCTGATGAAAAGCCACAAGAATGGGCGAAGGGTCCTCTTCCACTTCCGGGAGGTGATTGCGAAGATGAAGATGAGACGAACGAAATGAAGACAGAAAAGAACTGAAAGATTATCTATGGAATATTGTTGCTCCACATTTGAGGAAATGCTACAAGGCACTCATAGGAAAAGCTGGACTAGAGTAGGCGGATCCGAAATCGAACGGGTGGTGGTGTTCTCTTCGGCTTCCTGATAGGTGGTGATTGGGGAGATGGACGAAATGAAGTTAGAAGAGAACTAAATGATTATTTGCGGAATATTGTTGCTCAGATTTGCTACACTCCACTCAAAATGTTGGAAGGTAAGGCGGAGGGTCCTCTTCGGCTTCCTGGTGGGTGGTGATTGGGGAGATGAAGATGAGACGAACGAAATGGGTGGTAATTGGGAAGAGAAAGATGAGACGAACGAAATGAAAACAGAACAGAAGTGAAAGATTATCTAGGATTTACAGAAAAACTTAGACCTATATAGACTCGGTGTCCCCCTTCTCGGTCTAAACTGAATCTATAACACAGTTTACGTCCCTGACAGGTACGCAAACCAATTAATAAAAAACACATTTTGCTGTTATAAATTAAAACGCCAGATTAAGTTATCAGTTCATGCACAGATGGTAGTTTTTTATATTAGGCGGGTAGTATTCTTCTGCTTCTCTTCCTCCGCTTTTAGTAATTTTTTAAGTAAGGAGGGCTGCTACAGTTTAATTGTTAAAAAGCTTCCTCTTTCCATTTAGACATTACCCGTCTCTTGAAACATATTTACGGCTGTTTGAATAACAATGCCCTGAAATGGACAAATATTTTTTCATTAGTATCAGCAGCTGGTTTGGACGCTTCTTTAAAGATTCATTTCCACCTTTTCTTTTGTAGTTCTCTCCGTCTCTTTTTACGTTTCGTTCCCGTTGTTCTCCGTGTTTCTATTTCAAATATATCCGGGCTTTCAAATTGTAACCTCACTTCGGTTAAAATGTCATGTAGCACTGGGATACCTAAGACGCGGAGTATTGCATTTCCTCCTGAAATATCTCGAATACCGAAACAGACACGGAGCAAACCTCAATGACGGCCATAGAGACGTATCATTGTATGTATGTTTATATGTATAAGTACATTTTCATCTAGATTAAAATATATATCAGCAGCTCACTGCCGGATATTTATTTTCCGCAGCATAATTCGAAATTGTACACCAGCTCTCGTCTCGCCACTTTATGAAATAACCGGCGACTAAAGTGTTAGCAAAACCGTCACTCTACGACGACCGCTCGCTTTTTGTTTTTTCGCTTTTATTTTTTTTTCTTGTTGCTGGATTAAAAGGGTAGCAGCAGACATCGAGCAAGGCCAAGTACGCTTTCAGGACACAGTACATTGTGCAGTCACTCAGGAAATTTCAGTCTAAACTGAGATTAGAACTGAATAGTTGGTTATAACTTGTGGTAATTAAAAGGCCAAATGCAGTTATGTAAATAGACTCGAGTGGTTGAAGCTACACCATGAATTACCACTACATCTATCTCATGCACAGGATGTGCCATCTTGTGACCTGCGTTGGAACTGTTTTGATTTGTTGGAACATGTCTACGTTTCGGATACAATATTAATATATATACATATATCTTCAGAATCCAGTTGGATAAATGTGCAACTATTCATTTCAGAAGTTGAAGTGTTCATTTATAACCAACTGATGTAGAGAATTTGAAATATATTTTATTGTATTTTTCAAAAAAACATGAAAAATTTGAAAGATAGTGGTATAAACGCCACAACTTTGCACTTACACGATATATAAAATGTAAATACAAACATTTAGCATAAAAGTATGAGTACCAAAATTAAAGAATTAATGGAGCAACTGACGCCATCTTGTATCGGGAAAGCAAGAGATTCTTTTACACCTGGAGATTGTCTTAATTCACATAGAGCACCAAGGAAGGTAGTATTTGTAGATGATTGTATATGGAGGTACTACGATTTTACAAATTACCAATTATCAATTACCACCTATAGCATGGCATTTCTTATTTCATGTAAATCAACGAATGAAGGCGCGCGTCAATCTTCAATAGCCCTTTTGGATCATAACAAATACTACGAAAAATGAGAGAAGATGGTATAGTTTGGTACAGAAGGATCTCCTCTTTCCAAAAGTAGGAGTTGAAGTAATATTCTGCGAGTTCTAATTATTTTCATTGTCAAAACTTGTGGCCGATAATAGAGCAACAAAACAGAAGATGGAGATATCGGAAAATAGGTTTGTATCTTATCAGTTATGGTGGAAAACGTTGATGGGTCAATGCTCATGAAAACGAAGAGTTCTCGTAATGAAGTTTCATGTAAAAAATTTTTAATTTTTTTTTAATTCTTTCTTTCTCTTTTACCAAAAGCTGGAGATAATTATTCTCAAATCTAAAGGTGCTTGCTTACTCTTTTCTGGCTTTAATAAATGGTGCCTTCGCTTAGTTACTTGTTACACTTAATCTTTTCTTTAGAGAGTTCCTAATATTTCATCTGACATTATGGATTTCGTTCGTTTATCATCAAAAAGTCCATTGTATAAGAGTTCAGCAGCAATTCCATTGTTTTCATGATGCATTGTCGTGTCCTTTCCGTCCAGCGGGCAGAATAGTCGGGAAAGGAAATTTAACAAAGACTGAAAACATTGTATGTATGTACCTACGGTCTAATGCAACCTTTCTGCTACAATGTCATCGGACACGCTAATAAAAGTGTAAGAGCTCGAAGTACCAGTAAATAGTTTGGAGCGCCGGTGAAGCACGTGTGGATGTACTTGGTCTCATACGAAATCGATTTAAAAAGTACGGAGGTGATTGCGAGCAAAAAGAGAATTTGTTATTCCCATGTGAAACTTACCGGGATTTTATATACAGGCTTGCTGATGGAAAAGTTGGAAATTCAAGAATTTTGTAGTTCACGCGGATTTATAAGGGTATCTGGTAATGGTCTTCGACAGTCGAAATTCGTTATATAAAAGGTAATGGAAAATAAAAACTTTGATGTGAACTTGAACAGTAAACAAGTTTTCATTAACGCTAGCTTATTGCCAGACCTGGTCTGTAAATGAAATACATTTCATTTCATGTGACAGTGATGACATTAAGTGGAAGGACATGTTTTTAATAAGGATGTCAAAATTACTCATTTTGAACTTGTTTGCAAGTAATTCCTAAAAACTCACCAATAGTTGTTTAAAAGTTCTACATAATTCGGTATGTTGGAAAGAATCTTGTTTATTGCATCGTCAATTGCTATATAAAAAATGAACACATGAATATCAAATTCTGCTTCTAATTCCTATTGGTCCCCCGTATTTCTTCGATCGTCCTTTTTGGCAACCTCATTCTTTCTATCTTTTTGACCTACTTCCATTCTAACATTCGTATTTTGATGAACTGAATTTAAATAATGACACCTATTTGCGTTTTCAACAACGATTCCTACTTTACATCTGGATGATGGCCAATAGTTTTCCATCGCCATGGTGTCAAAAAATGTTACACCTATACCATTTTTAGAATAATTTAACTTGTTTGGGTCATTTTTTGTCATAAGCACAAAATTTCTCAATGTTGAATACACAGCAGTAATCTTTTGGCACAGATGATTTCAATTTGATTTTAGTACTGCGTTCAATTTAAATTGGAAAGGAAAAAGATAAATCATTATAAAAATTTGTGAATAGATATAGAAATGCGAATTACGTTATTTAGATGTGACTCATTAAGTTTTGGATTAATCATCGTACCATGCACTTGATGATATTCAACTTCTTGCTACAGCGTTGTTACTCTTCATCTAAAGAAGTTAGAGATATGACCCTTCCCTTTATTAGAATGCGCCGTAGCATAATTCCAAATTGAATCATATTTGTCTGCGGAGCTCATTTCTATACCGATCATCGAGCGAGAACTAGACAAAAATGTACAGTACCATTTGCAAAATTATTTAAACTGCCTCGTTAAAATTTACGAATATGCTTTATTTAAAAGCATATTTAGCCAAAAATAATAACAAGTTAATTAACTTAACGTTCTACACACCTATAAAACTTATGCTTTCTTTCCTAGTGTTAATTTATATACATTTTTGTTTTAAGAAATTGCTAAACATTTTCGTCTAGTACTGTACAGTTCTAGCCGATTTTCTAAGACCGCCCATCGAGAGCTCTGCTCGTTCAAGCTTGTTCCAACTATTTCTGTCTTGCTCACGCCTAGTGCGTATTCTTTCTATATTCGCGCAAATTTCTTCAANCGATTTAGATTTAAACTTTGGAAGTCATTTAAGGAACTGGTTTACGATTTACAACAGAATGTAAATTATTCCGGGGAAAGAGAACAAGAAGGAATTTTAGGGAGACCGGAGCAGTGGTAATTTTAATGAATGAATAAACAGGTTCTTATTTCAAAGAGTAAAGAGCACCTTAGATAAATGCCTTCCATGGGTTTTATCTGTAGGTAAATTTAATAAAGAGTAGACCAATGATCAAATTCCCTTCCGTGTTTCCGATATTAACAATCAAAATATATTTCTCCTATTCAACACTGTGTTAGAGTTGTTAGCTTAACAATAAACCGACATCAGTCTATACCAGAGCCGGGCAAACTTTAACTTCGCAGGAGCCGCTACATGAGGTTAGTTTGAGTCACTCCATACCCTTCAATGAGTACGAGAGAGTAACCAGTAATGAATAATTTTGTCTTTTTCTTCTCCCTTCCACTCCCATATTCCCCTTCATTCCGTAGACGAGCGAAGCCTCTCTCGCAACTTAAATAATACGTACGAAAAATTTCGTTACTACGTTCGCAAAACTATTGGGTTTAGCTATGGAAGAGGGGACTCACCTACGAAATGGAAGGGATAAGGAAAAGAAAGAATCATCTCACTCGCACTCGCAGGATCAATGAGGAGCTACTTGGTTAACCTTGAGGAGCACTCGGGAGTCAAAAGAGCCGAGTTTGCCCGGCTCTG
>NW_020438942.1:295836-297554 GCF_000699045.2 Agrilus planipennis
AAAATAATAACAAGTGAATTAACTTAACGTTCTACACACCTATAAAACTTTTGCTTTGTTTTCTATTGTTAATTTATATACATTTTTGTTTTAAGAAATTGCTAAACATTTTCGTCTAGTACTGTACAGTTCTAGCCGATTTTCTAAGACCGCCCATCGAGAGCTCTGCTCGTTCAAGCTTGTTCCAACTATTTCTGTCTTGCTCACGCCTAGTGCGTATTCTTTCTATATTCGCGCAAATTTCTTCAAGGTCACAATCCTAACAAATTGAAATAGACTGTACATTTCATGTAGTAATAATAGTGTTACAGAGAATTAAGGATCGATTCGCTTTTCTTATTATTGAAGGATACAAAAGCAATGTCGTTGTTGTACATTTATTGTGTTGAGAACTTTTGGTTCCTTCAGCTTGCAATTATTCCACAAAGTAGCTGATGGTTATACAACAGCGCTCCTTTCAGATAAATGATTACAGAGTTGTTGTTTGATGTTTTGTAGAAGAATAGAACGGGACCAACTGAAAGTGAGTAGCTCAATATGAATCTGGATACAAGCTGCGACGCGACGTGGCACTTTATTTAAATATTGCAGAATGCGGAAAGTAACAATGAAAGTGCAGATATCACGGTGCTTGGCAATTATCTGGAGGGAAAGATTAATTGTGTCCCTTCCGTGGGGAAAGCCTCCCTGATGACAAATTAATCTGGCCATCGATTTTTCTCTTTTAACGAAGGAAAAATGAGAAAACAGCTTTTTATAACAGCGCTCTACTGAAGAGGATGCAAATTGAATAAAGCCTCCATAACAAGAACGATGCTTAGCATATACAGTACAGGCGAGTTGAGAACCTAACCTGTAGGGTTACTCCATTACATGCAACCATCAAGGAACGCCATCTTTTGAAATTCGTACAAATATCATCGGCCATCTTTTCATTAAAATTATAATGTAAGGTATGCCCAATGAATGCAATTTAGAGCGTCAATTAAACTTTGTTCAAATGATTTTGAGAATTCGGTTAGCTTAGGTAGTTTTTAGGGAAACAGGTGATTGAGAAGATACTCGACATGTTCACCAAGTTATTAATTTTTGCTCGCGTGACACAAAAAGCAAAAATGCTGACAAAGAAATGTGTAACTTCTATGTCCGCCTTATCTGTATACGCTTTGGATTAGTTAAGAATTCATTTGAAATATTGATATGCGAGCTCGACTAAATTATCGCGTGACATATTAGGTATGACTTCTTCAGATTTATTATTTATAACTGAAATTTTTTTAAAGTGTTTAGTCCTTTTGACTATTTTCGTAGCAGAATTTTAAACAAAACTTTGGTAGAAACATCTGCGTGAGTCGAGCGCCCCTCTTTCTCCAGCTGTCACGTTTCCATGCGAATTGTGCGTACCGAACATCGAGATTATTCAACTGCTTTTTGGATCAATGCTCTTTAATGGTCAATCCATATATATATATATATAAATAAGCTTTTCCTAGCATGGTACTGACTGGCATGACTTAGGAGTTTAGATTACTGATCTACAGATGGCGCTCACCACGCCATTTGTGATATTTTCTAAAACGCGCTGTTAAGACAGCAGGTAGAGGTTGGTCTATTCTGTCGGAGCTGCCTGCGACGCGCTGATGAGATCTAAAAAGATCGAAATCGCGATCCGCGTCTGGCAGTTTCGACAGAATACAGACCACTTCGAATTATTTTAT
>NW_020438942.1:298956-303874 GCF_000699045.2 Agrilus planipennis
ATTAGTGTTACTTTTGTTGTTGCAGATTAGATGACAAATAACTTATGTTAGGGTTGTAAGATGTTACTTTTAGCAGAATGCATGCTGAACTGGAGTTATCTGTCAAACGATTTCTAACCGAGTTTTTAATGTTATTTATCTCTGAAAATAATGACTCGCAGGCATAGGTTAAGGAAAAAACATTGTTAAAATAGCATAAGCCAGTTTCTTCAAACTATTAAAAGTGTTTGGTAACGCATTTCATGTTTCCAAAATTTTGTTATTAGCATTTTCACTTGTATCACCTGCCAATATTTCTGTTTCAATTAGTTTCCTTGTTTCAATAAAGTTTTGGATCCATATTGAACTAGACTTTATGATCGATATTAGTGACGTGCCCAAAATATTTTGTCGCGTGCCACTAATGGCACGCGTGCCATTGGTTCGCCATCCCTGCTCTAGACCATACCGTTGTGGTTCTTTTCCGCTTCACTGCAACTACTATTTATAGGGACTACCTTTTTTCTTGAAGGGATTCAAAATGTCGATTCTAATGAACTCTGGTTTTCACTGCTACCTACTATCACCAGACACTTCGTCACGAACGGTGGGACGGCTACAATGGCAATTGCTCTCTATTCAAACTAATAGTAGGAAGCTACCTTAGCATAAATCTTAGAAATCATGAAGCTTTATAGTAACACCAAATATGAAAAATTCACGTAGTTATTCTTATCAAGAACTACAATAGTTTTGCGCTGAAGATGCTCACAATGTGATTGGGGTAAGTCCTTTTGCTTATTTCATTAATAACGATCGAATTTCATGAGGTACAAAACGTTGTCGAGTTCTTGGCTGATTTTTCGTTTTATTATTAAGTGTAAGCGCAGCGGCAACAATACGTTAATATCGTAAAAACTAAACGGTATGAAGGAAATGGAACGAATCGAACATCGCCACGGTGCATTACACCTATTGCTGCACGGACGTAATGGTTTCCGTCCACTTGATCGTTTTATGACGGTGACAGCTATAACCTACGACCTAATACTAAGAGGAACGCTATGGATCATTAAATTCGCAAGTGGAACACAAATTCTAACATATCATACGCAGATACTACTTCAAATCTTAAATCATTATCAGTTTGAATTCGGGAATAAAATGCAGAGTAAACATTCCATAAGGAAACCCAAAAGATCCAGCATTTTCCTTAACATACAGAGGATGATAGACATTAAAATAAATGGGCGATTTCTAAGTTAAACGACTCATTGGTTTCTAATCATATCATCCACCAAATGATATTAAATGTCAACAATGGTACATCTAAGATGGAAGAAGAACCTAAGAAGTGAACTCCCTTACGAAAACTCTCATCCAATAATCTAAAGATGTTGAACATTGGACAGAAGATTTACATGCAAATACGTACTTATATTCGATGAGAGAGACAGATCAATCTTTCTCGCTTGAACGGGAATCAAACTCTAGAAGGTACCTACTACAGGTTCAAATTCAACGCACTTTGCTACTGAAATGCGGACATACTACAAACTAAATTATGAGTTAATCCATTTTAAATAATAGAATAAAATAATTCGAAGTGGTCTGTATTCTGTCGAAACTGCCAGACGCGGATCGCGATTTCGATCTTCATTGGATCCCATCAACGCTTCGCAGACAGCTCCGACAGAACACAGACCAACTTTAACCAGCTGTAAGAACAGCGCGTTTTAGAAAATACCACAAATGGCATGGTGAACGCCATCTATAGTACGATGCTACATTTTAGGATTACATATGCTCAAACAACAACGAAATCGCGATCCGCGTCTGGCAGTTTCGACAGAATACAGACCACTTCGAATTATTTTGTTCACAACTGCTATCGTAAAATAGCTTTTCAGTAGTTCCTTTTCTGTTACTTACCCCCTTACGCTCGAAAAGTTTTTGAAGGTTTTACCTAAAGCATCATTAATTTTTTTACGCCGTGGGTATTAATGTAAACATTGACAATACAACATCATTACTTCCAGTGTTTTTGAAACTTCGTTGACCTGTCTTGAATTAATTGCGGAGCTGAAACTAAGAAGAAAATACTCCATTGTGACTTCTGTACCTACTTTAACGTGATTTAGTAGAGTAATCTAATAAGTTAGAGGCTACACTACTTTAGTTATTCATGTTTCATTAGCTAATGTACCAGATTCAAGAAACTGATAAATATACATTCTGAATTACTTCGAATTAAAAATGAGCTGAGACTGTTTTTACTAAATAGGTGCGATAGCAATGTATTTTGACAACATTCATCCAAACAACATAGAAATAGAAATATTATTAAGTATGCATTCAGATACAAAGGATTCTGTTCTAAAAGGTGTTTGCACTAATTTGCATGCCTTTATCTGACTACGATAAGAATTTCTTGAAAACGTTAAATTAAATCTTTTAATCCGAAAGGCGGTGGTTAGACCTTAAAACATATTGTTGATAAACAATTTCCAAGGTTTAGTGTTTCACTTGCAGTGGTTGTAGGGGTGAGTTTTTAGCAGGCAGCTTGCGGTTAGTTAGGTGTCCTTTTTATCAAAGTCATTTCGGACTTGTAACCCTGAGAGCGATATAAATCTACTTAATTTCCGACACACCCTATTAATTTCAAATAGTTGTTGGTTGTCCACCAAGGGTCTTAGTTGGCTTCAAGCCAGGTCGCTTTAAACTAAAACTTTTCTTTAAAAAACAAGAAAATTTCGACTGAGGTAGAAACATAAGCAAAGTGACATAATTTCAGTAGCGTTCACCGAAGAATAAATAATTCTTTCGTTCTAAAGTTTGGATTTAAACTTTCATGATCCATGCCTCTAGAATTTTTAAAGTCATTTAACACACAAACAATACTATTGTGGTTGTGTAATGCTTCGAGAAACTTCAACTAGAAACTGGAAAGCATTTCTATCTTATGTACGACATGTGTAGAATCATAACGGAAAATGTAATAGTCTATAAAAGCCGTACAAAATTAAAAACTGTACGAGAAGTTAACTGATAGAAATGGAGTGCATAAACCTGCAACACGTCCATGCACGCAAGCATTGCAACGACTATCCATGTAGGAAATGACGATAAGGCTAAGTGTACCCCAAGATTGTTGAGATTGACAATCAATATTGGACCAATCATGGTAAATGCCTGTTTTATCACTCTAGCCCAAGCATGGTTTGTAAGCTTGGTCCACGACTCAATAGTCAGTGCTGAACCAAGACTTCGTCAAAACAATACCACCCCAAGATTGAGTGGTTAATTTTGGATAAAGACTTGATCAACAAAAATTAGCCCAAAATTGGGCAGTCAACGTTGTGCCAAGGTTTGCTGAACATTATTAAGTCAAGATGGACTTGAACAAAATTAATCCAAGGTTGGGCAGTTGCGTCGCTTCTCATCTTGGTCAATACTTCGCGGCCCGAAACGTTTATTTATCTATAGCATTGACACTCGAAACTTGACCGAACTTTGACCCATACTTGGCTACTCAGTATTGGACAAAACTCGACGAAACTTTAGTAAGGCTTGAGATTGCCCGAATTGTAGACTAGTATTGACAAGCCAATGCTTAACTAAACTAAACTAATATACTCAGCCTTGGCATTCGAAAATTGGCGAAATATTGGGCCAGGTTTGGGCTTACCTTTAAGTCCGGAATTTCCTACATGGGTACTGCTGTAGGTTGGGTTCCACCCATCAATTTCTCGATAAGCACACACCTCCATTTTCAACCCTTTCTCGATTCTATTTTTATCTCGTTTTAGACTTTTTCTTCATGTTTGCTCTCACACTAACTTCATCTGGATCTCTCACAAGCATTCAATTTTTTGTTCAAAAAGGTCACGTCTAAAGACTCGGCCCTTGTTAATTGTTGAACTAGAAGCTGTTGCTAGTTGTCATGCGGTAGTACTTTTGGTCTACTTTTTTGAAGATGCCCTGCGAATGCTGTACTGATATTTCCGATATAAGTTGTGGATCAAGAGAAAGGCCGAAAATTAATGCACCGATTGTAAGGAACATGAAGGAATTAGGAAAGTTAGGGAGTGGTAGTGGAATCAAGAGCGAGTTGAGGCCCTGCCAGGAAGATTGCGTATCATTAAATATTGCGATTGATATTCTTTTTCACACGGTAGGTAGTTCAAGAGTAGCTACAATATTAACGATAGATATTTGTACGTATAAGCACTGAATTTAATTTGTTTACAACAACCAGAATCGTTCATAAATACTTTTAAGATTCCTTGGCTTCATGAAGGGAAACCTCATACAACATAAACAAAAGTTTATAGACAGTGTTTGGTATAGGACGCTGGGCATCCATATGCTGCATTTTATTGAGTCTTACCGATATTCCCGACTCAGAAATGTATTCCACTGTGTTTGCTACTTTAATCTTCTTACGTTTTCCAGCAATCAAGTTGGTAAGTTTGAAGTCATCATATTTCCGTGCCTATTCATTTCGCTATGTACTTGAAATCCTGAGCAGTATTATTTACCTTTAAAGTATTCCTCGAACTTACGATTTGTGTCAAACGTCGATGATTTTGAGCAGCGATGGGTATGTTCAATTTTCTTCGTGACTTCTCTCCCTCACACTTTTTATCCACTGTATTCGGTATTTGTATTAGATCGCTTTCATAATAATCGGCTTAAAATGATACGGTGAGCAGCTAAAGAACTCCCCCTCTGGGTATTGATCGAAAGCTTAATAAACTGTTCCCACACTTTTACCCTTTCACAAAGATATATACAACATATGTGTATACATGTGTTCAACATTATGCCTATCTAGAAATAAGGACGCATGTTGGAGTGATCATGTAGAAGCGTATGTGTATGTGAATGTGTGTGTGTGTGTGTGTGTGTGTGTGTGTGTGTGTGTGTGTGTGTGTGT
>NW_020438942.1:306814-326109 GCF_000699045.2 Agrilus planipennis
ATTAGTGTTACTTTTGTTGTTGCAGATTAGATGACAAATAACTTATGTTAGGGTTGTAAGATGTTACTTTTAGCAGAATGCATGCTGAACTGGAGTTATCTGTCAAACGATTTCTAACCGAGTTTTTAATGTTATTTATCTCTGAAAATAATGACTCGCAGGCATAGGTTAAGGAAAAAACATTGTTAAAATAGCATAAGCCAGTTTCTTCAAACTATTAAAAGTGTTTGGTAACGCATTTCATGTTTCCAAAATTTTGTTATTAGCATTTTCACTTGTATCACCTGCCAATATTTCTGTTTCAATTAGTTTCCTTGTTTCAATAAAGTTTTGGATCCATATTGAACTAGACTTTATGATCGATATTAGTGACGTGCCCAAAATATTTTGTCGCGTGCCACTAATGGCACGCGTGCCATTGGTTCGCCATCCCTGCTCTAGACCATACCGTTGTGGTTCTTTTCCGCTTCACTGCAACTACTATTTATAGGGACTACCTTTTTTCTTGAAGGGATTCAAAATGTCGATTCTAATGAACTCTGGTTTTCACTGCTACCTACTATCACCAGACACTTCGTCACGAACGGTGGGACGGCTACAATGGCAATTGCTCTCTATTCAAACTAATAGTAGGAAGCTACCTTAGCATAAATCTTAGAAATCATGAAGCTTTATAGTAACACCAAATATGAAAAATTCACGTAGTTATTCTTATCAAGAACTACAATAGTTTTGCGCTGAAGATGCTCACAATGTGATTGGGGTAAGTCCTTTTGCTTATTTCATTAATAACGATCGAATTTCATGAGGTACAAAACGTTGTCGAGTTCTTGGCTGATTTTTCGTTTTATTATTAAGTGTAAGCGCAGCGGCAACAATACGTTAATATCGTAAAAACTAAACGGTATGAAGGAAATGGAACGAATCGAACATCGCCACGGTGCATTACACCTATTGCTGCACGGACGTAATGGTTTCCGTCCACTTGATCGTTTTATGACGGTGACAGCTATAACCTACGACCTAATACTAAGAGGAACGCTATGGATCATTAAATTCGCAAGTGGAACACAAATTCTAACATATCATACGCAGATACTACTTCAAATCTTAAATCATTATCAGTTTGAATTCGGGAATAAAATGCAGAGTAAACATTCCATAAGGAAACCCAAAAGATCCAGCATTTTCCTTAACATACAGAGGATGATAGACATTAAAATAAATGGGCGATTTCTAAGTTAAACGACTCATTGGTTTCTAATCATATCATCCACCAAATGATATTAAATGTCAACAATGGTACATCTAAGATGGAAGAAGAACCTAAGAAGTGAACTCCCTTACGAAAACTCTCATCCAATAATCTAAAGATGTTGAACATTGGACAGAAGATTTACATGCAAATACGTACTTATATTCGATGAGAGAGACAGATCAATCTTTCTCGCTTGAACGGGAATCAAACTCTAGAAGGTACCTACTACAGGTTCAAATTCAACGCACTTTGCTACTGAAATGCGGACATACTACAAACTAAATTATGAGTTAATCCATTTTAAATAATAGAATAAAATAATTCGAAGTGGTCTGTATTCTGTCGAAACTGCCAGACGCGGATCGCGATTTCGATCTTCATTGGATCCCATCAACGCTTCGCAGACAGCTCCGACAGAACACAGACCAACTTTTACCTGCTGTCTTAACAGCGCGTTTTAGAAAATACCACAAATGGCATGGTGAACGCCATCTATAGTACGATGCTACATTTTAGGATTACATATGCTCAAACAAGGTCCACTTGTGTGGAATATCTACTTGCTGAAAACGAATCCCGGCATAGCTCACCTCAACGTGATAGGCACGTTACCATAATCGAATAAAATAATTCGAAGTGTCTGTATTCTGTCGAAACTGCCAGACGCGGATCGCAATTTCGTTGTTGTTGGAGCATACGTAATCCTAAAATGTAGCATCGTACTACAGATGGCGTTCACCACGCCATTTGTGGTATTTTCTAAAACGCGCTGTTAAGGCAGCAGGTAAAAGTTGGTCTGTGTTCTGTCGGAGCTGCCTGCGAGGCGCTGATGAGATCTAATAAGATTTTTTCTGTTGTCTTGGAACAGTTAGACAAATGCTGGGGTAAGTATTAATGTTCCATAAACTTCCGAAGGCAGGTTGAAGAGTACCTTCCGCCATATCCCATTACTTTGCATCACAGTATAGAATCCAGCGTCACCTAGTTAAAAGGATACTCGATGAAGTGATCCATTACATATACTCAATGTACAACCTCAAGTGTAGTCCCAAGAAATTCTGTGACATATTTAAATTAGTAGAGTCCAAGTCTGAAATTAAATAAATAAGTAGATTCAAAAATGCAATCTACAATTAATATGTGTAATAAAAGTAAAACAACAATTGACGAGTTTGATTAGACACTAGCAGAGGATTAAACTTTCTGGTATCGTGACGTGTAAATTAACCAGAATGTCTACATACAATATATGTACATAAAAGTCGTTATAATCAAATCAGTGTTTCAACTTATGACCCCTTTTGTACTTTATATGCTGATGGTGGCAGTAATCATAATTTATTGTCTTTATAATTACGGATGGGAAGTGAAATGGTAATTTAATATTTGTATCCTTTTCAATGCCGCAATTACCTTCTATTTTATCTAACTAAAGCGTATTTTGAATGAGCTTTGAAAATATATGTGAGCACTCATGTTCCCCAAAACTTCCACGAAATAAAATAAAAGGAACTAGAAATTCAGACGCCTTCGTTTATGAGCTGTATTCAGACCCACGGTTCAGACATTCCTTTAGTGTAGTTAATCACAATTTGCTTAATTACATTACATAATTTTATCTGCATTTACGACTGTTACAAATGGAGTAATTAAAGATCTGTAATTTGTTTTCTCTCTAACCAATCTTCAACCTCCACAACTTCGCAAATTAAGTTCCTTGGATTGGGTCTGGTTGTCATTGTAGGTTCCAAATTGTAAAATGACATCGTCGTTTCTATTGCTATTCACAAATCAATTTCCAATTATCCTTAAATCCCTTCAGTGTAATAATAAAATCCAGACATAGAAACAAAATTTAAATTCCCATTTCTCATTAGTACCCAATCAATTCCATTTCAATTCTTCACTCGAACTGCTACTATGCGGATATTGCCCTATCGTATTTCTTTTATTTTATATGCAATTTTTACTGATTTACTAGGGAGCAAATTATTTTGGTATGTAAATAGAGCACAATTATTGATGAATTTATCGTCTAATTGGAACTCTGAAATGAATCATTTCATTCTATAACTATTTTTGGTTACTACCGAAAGAGGTTGCACAGGGTGTTTACTGATGTTTGACGTGTTTCACTGTCTCAAGCGTCGACAATTTAGGAACCTCCGGTTCACCATCTGACTCATTTAATAAATTCAAACGACTCATTGCAGTTCCGCAAACTAAAGCAATTGTTTTGACTTTACTATAATTACAAAATTACACCCGGAAGAAAATGTGTTCGTACTTTACCAACGGCTTCCATACAGAAAATAATACTAGTTGAAGCATAGAGAGTATAATTTCTAGAAATGGTCGTTTTTGCCTCGTGGATCGTTTATCATTTTAATTTATAAGGAACATTTAGAGAACGCGTCCTTTGAGGGCCATGAACTTGGAGTGTTTGCCCAGGCGTGGAACGGTTCGGTCTAAAATCCTTTGGGTATCGTCGTTCCAAAAGGCAATGTGACTCAATTAGACTCTCCGCGACGCTGTGTGTTGTGCAGCATATGCGTTGTGTTCGAATTGAATCGAACAATCTAATTCCGACGCATCGTATCTCAAACGGCTTTGCTCTACCTATAGGTAGTGTTATAACTGCTGCTGCTGTTGTATTACACAATCGAAAATTATCATCGTGATGCTCAACTACGTATGTAATATGTACATATGTCAGGATCTATTGGAATTCAGATTATGCATCCGTCGTAATATACGTGCAATATGACTACGGTCCATATCAAGAGATGCTGCCAATCGGAAACTAATAACTAGGGCAAAAACTGTGCCTCGTGCTAGACAATGACGGAGCTAGTCTTGATTTGACCGACATCGTCATACTTTCAGAATGAGACGTATTGAAAAGGCGACTTGTGAAAACTTAGTCTGACGCAGAAATACTTTAACGAATCAATATCCAATTTGGATCCCGCATCTCTGAAAAGATACAGGAATTCATTTAAGATCATTCACGTGCCCGTTTGTTTGTGTGTTACAGTTTTTTCTTGAATTACCAACAAATAGAAAGACTTTAGCAAAACCAAACGTTCACATTCCCTATCCCTTTAATAATAATACAGCATATAAGAAATAAGCATAAAAGTATGCATAAAACTATGTGTACAATAACTCAAGGCATAAATGGAGAACTTGGTGTCATCTAAGGATGAGTAGCCGCTGAAAAAATGGCACCGAGATATTACTCTCACTAATATTATGATGAGAGACAGTATTTGTGAAAAAGTGTTTATCAAAGTGAAACTGTTCGACGGATCATTGTGAAGATCAATGGATTCTATAATAAATCGACAAAAAATTAGTAGAATCGGTCATCAATTACGATCTGTATTATAGTGTGATCGTTATACAAGTATTGATTTCTACATTTTTTACAATTTATCTAGATCTCTACCCCTAGTAGAATAGTCCGTTTCTGTCGCATCTGAAGGTTGAAGTCATTCCTAACCAACCAACGAACGGATGTTATTTTTCGAAGGCAGAATCCTACCGAATATTGTAAACAATTAGATTTTGTTGGCAATCCATAGCGCAAATGAATGACAATAATCCAGACAAAGGAAGAGTTTTGTTTCTGATCCTTACTATCCTAAAAACAACAGCCTTTTGTCTTTCAAAGCTCTACTTCTAGTTTATGAAATTCAGCGTGTCCAATAAAATTCCGATCGCAACTTTGAGACGTAAAGTTGTTTGTGTCAAATTAAATATCTGGAGTTTAATAACTTTGGGAAACATATTGTGTATAAAGGCCGTTGCTCGTTTCCAGCTTGTTCCCTGTCTGCTCCTTCTCCTAAATAAAGTATCACCGTTCCCGTCGCAAAACTGCGTGATTTCAGATATTTTTCGGGACCGTTTTGTTTAGGTATCAGCTGCTGCTCTTTCTCCAATTTACTTTATTCTCGCGTCGAATGTTGACAAATACCACCGTTATTTTCTCGGCCGGTTCGATATAAAACGTGACATCTATACAAATGACGTTGTAATACCTACGAGAACAGGGATCGAGAGGCATTTAAAAATTGATTACCCACCGGATAAATGGCTACCTGTAATTCGACCTCATGCTGTTCTCTCTCATTCCGTGCTTCTCTTTGTTTAGCGACTCACTAGCAAACATCAGCTAATTTCAATCTCGTCGATGGATTTTTACGCCTCACCACAACTACTGATGAGCAATTTCAGTCAACCGAAATCAAATAGCTACAAGAGATTACGCACCGGATACTGTAACCTATTCATATTGATTTTGAATATCTTGAGTTCAGCATGCTTAACACAACTTGGGTAGACAATCAGTTTTACTTGGGGAACAAACGTAACCCCTCCTTAAGTTTTATGTTTTCTATAGCATCATCTGTGTTTCACATCAATTTTTATTAATAAGAATAGTTTAAGGTCGTAGCCAGTAATTTAAGCAGAAATCAAAAACGGGAATACAACATTGGGAACTAACTAACAAATAAAATGTTCAGTCCTTACTTTCTACAACAAGAACTCTTGAATCCAGAAAGACTATGTATTGCAAAGAATTAAAAATTCGGTCTCTGAACGGTGCGAAACGTGGACAGTGAGCGCGGTGGAAAAGAAAGGTTAGAAACGTTCGAAATGAGGTGATACAGACGAATCATGAGTATACCGTGAATAGAGAAGGTTAGTAATGAGGAAGTATTAGAAAGAATGAGAGAACAGAGGACTCTATGGAAGTAAATAAGAAATAGGCGAGATAGGTTGGTAGTCATGAAGGGCTAGCTAGAGACATATTGAAAACAGAAAGCAGGAGCTAAGTGATGTAGAGGTTATATTAGATCACTATTCACAAATAGTTAAGGACGTAGCGACATGGCCTAGAGGTTTGGACCATTGCTTAGCATTCGGGAGGACGACGGTTCGATTCCGGGGTTGTCTGCCTTGGTCCAAGTTTTTCTGTGGCTTCCTTGGATCACTTAGGTAAATCCTGGGGCAGTAATATTCCACAGATAATCTCTCATTCTCTTCTGTTTTTATTTCGACCGTTTCATCATTCTCACCCGAACCACCACCTACCCATTCCCGCGATTCCTGAAAGGAACGGAGGCTGAAGAGGGCGTGTAGACCTACCTGCCAGCATAGTCTGGAGGGACTTCCCGCTCACCAGCATTTGTGGCTGGGGGGAATGAAACACCCAAAAGTTTTTTAAATAGTTAAGGAAGTTAAATTAAGTGGGACGTTGTAGTTTAAGAGAAATGCGAAGATTAACTCAGGATAGCAAAAAGTGAAGGTGCGTGCCCAACCAGTGCTACGTCTGATGACCGTATGATGTGACGATGATGATGAGTAGAAATTTCTCTAAATCCATTGGTAGTTAAATTGGCTTGAAACTATCTCAATTTTTTACCTACCATGGTTTAGTAAGTGTCGTAAACAAGGAAACTGACTCACACTTGGCATATTTAGACTTATCACATGGGTAGCTATTCGGTGCTCCGGGTTATCATTCTGAAAGGATCAAATAAAACATTTGTATGCAGATCAGAATTCGGCCATGAACGTCGGTCGTACATCGTGATTATTTATGGTTTTTACCATCTAATGCTGTGCATATAGAGTCGGATAAGTCTTTTACTACACTTTCGCAGTGGAAAACCTATTTCATTTTCATGTCGAGTGTCGTTCTACAACAACGCCCTCCGTGACGTCTAAAGGCTTCTGCGAATTGAGAATGAAGTTGTGTATCGGTATGGTTCTATGTACACGTGTAGCTATACATATAGATATGTATACGTAGGTATATAGGAAAGGGCGCGACAAAGAGAGGAAGATGTTCTCGAGAAAAGCGACTAGTGCCATTCTGACGCCCCGCAACCATTTCGAGTGCTACCTCTGTTATAAACTTCAAAGGAAGGTTTCGTGGAAGTGAATTTGCAAAACCCAGTCGAGTGTACGATGGCAATGCAATGAAGCATGTTCTCCCATTGAATGTTTTTCAGGAAATTTTAAATGAAAATTGAAAAGAAGCGGTGTATTGGGAACCACGGGGAATTTGGGGAACAACTATGAAACTTACCATCTGTTTTATAATCGTTTGTTGTTCCTTCAAAATATAAATAAATCTGTTCTGATATTCTTTCGTGTTATCTCGAAAGACATTATTTCGACAGGGATTTAGTCCAAGGAATGATATCAAATTGACCGAATGACCCCAGTGAAATTCTAGTTTCACGATTAAGACTTGGAATTTNATATACAACATATGTGTATACATGTGTTCAACATTATGCCTATCTAGAAATAAGGACGCATGTTGGAGTGATCATGTAGAAGCGTATGTGTATGTGAATGTGTGTGTGTGTGTGTGTGTGTGTGTGTGTGTGTGTGTGTGTGTGTGTGTGTGCATAGAACATATACCACCTACATTACAAATCCGAACGGATTTACGGTCTATTTGTTGGCGGCTTCCCATTTTCCGATTTTTATTTACCGGCTTTTTCATGGGTACATTTCGCTTCCTGATTTCTAATGCTGAATACGTCACGGGACAATGACAAAATTGACTTAATTCAGCAATCGAATCGTAGCTACCAAAATTTGAATTTTAAAGGGTTATTGGAATCAACTGAAACGAAGCTTTCGTAACTCAAGTGAAATCCACTCTAGCCTGTTCTAAGGATTTGTAAAGCAACGGTAAAGAACGGAAAAATACCACCAAGAGTAATGGTGCATGTATAATGAGTTGCATACTGAGGCCAAACCGGACTTTCCATAAAAATTTGTTTAGTTGAACATGACGAATCAATTGTACCGTTTCTTCGCTCTCTTTAGTTTGCCTTGTATTGTTTCGTAACTCGTAGGTAGAACTGTTCTCTTCCGAACTAAAAACGGAACTTGTACGTGTTTCATTCCCACCAGCTACTAATGTTTGTGAACAGGCAATCCCTCCAGAGGGTGAGACAGAAGTCCCTCATCAAGCTCCTTTTACGAATCATAGGAATGGGTGAAGTGAGAAAGAATGAGACGGACGAAATGAAGACAGATTTAGTGAAAGATTGCTGATTGACAGTGGTGGTGGTCTAAACCTCTCTAGACCAAATCGTTTTGGTTGCTTTCGACTTCACGCCAACTATTCATAGGAACTAGCTTTTTTATTAAAAGAATTCAAAATGTCGATCATAATGAACTCTGGCCTTCATTGCTACCTACTATACTATACTCAGTATAGGTCACCTGACTCTTCTTCACGAACGGTGGGAGGGCTACAATGGCAGCTGTTCTATACTCAAACTAACAGTAAGAAGCTATCTTAGCAGAAATCCTATAAATAATGAGGCTGCATAGTAACACCAAATTTTCCAAATAATAGTTTTTGGGGATTCTCGATCATGGACTACCATTCGTGAAAGTATTCTTTTCATCCATCGATTCTTTTTAATATAATGGGAATCAAAACACGTCAGAGTTATTTAAGAAAAGTTGACAATAGTGTTTCACTATGAATGTGCTTTGTTTTTACTAAATTTCTTTCCCTTTTAATTCTTGTTTTACCAACCGTCCAAAACAATGACAATCTTAAAAAAAATATCCTAAAGAAAAGTATGAGTGAGCATTCTGTTTTTAAAACAGGTAACACAAAAGATATTCAAGAAAGGGGCGATTCAAAGCCGCCTACGAAGGAAAGTAAAATAAAAGGCATTGCCAGAGAACATGAATTAAACTACTTTTCCAGAATTATTGTACAAAACCCTTGGCAGCTACCTTTTTTTTTCGATTTATTGCGCAAAGGGATAAAACGGAAGCCCACGGTGCTAAATTGGAGGGGTGATTTAAAACCGCGAAATCTAAAGAGATTAAGGAACGTTTTTGTATGGAAAGCAACCAACCTCATTGTTGTGGTAAAAAATCGCAAGCGGCGGATGAATTCCATTGGGCAACGAACAAATCACGAACACCATTCTTTTTTATTGCAAGGTGTATAAGGTCACGGGGGTCTGGAACCACTCCTATTTTTTTTTTTAAGGGCAGAAGACAACATAAAAAAATAGCTATCATAAGAATTAATATACTGATTTGCTGACATAGTTACTAGTAAATGCGTTCAGATGGCGATAGTAACTCAGTAACTTGATATAATCAATTTGTCTACATGGATGCACATCGGTTTAGTCAACACCAGATGGTGAACGTTATGCTTCAAATTTGGATGCCATAATTGTATTAATTACCATGTCGTTGATTATTTAGGAAAGTCTTCTTGTTGGGATTGTCCAAAGTCTTCTACATGTTTTACCGACACTTACGAATTAAATTTTCAGTTTGCCCTTGCACGTACAACTAAAGAATAGAAATAAGGTTGCTTTCACGTCGTACGGAACCTTCGGCGCTGGGTGCTGGGTCAATTGTATTTTTAAGCAGTCTCTCAATATCGATTAATTTGTCAAAAACAAAGGTGTCAAAGTGGATTACTGAAAAGAACTGATAAACAATAAAACTTCAGAAACGTTCAACATTATTGACATTCAGGGTTTTCCACTTTTTCTATTGTTTCCCGGGAATTCATTCTTCGGCATGCAGCAGGCAGCGATACCTACCATTTATCTTCATCAGTTCTTCGTTACGTCAAAGCATTAACATACACAATTCGACGGCACCCATTCGTCATTTTTGATTATGCCCCATTTTTCATTGTTCTTGCTTTAAGTATTTTTATACGCGCGGCTCGAATATTAAACGGAACTAACAAAAATGACGATTCAAATGTAAAATTACCTGATGCATTTCTATCCAAAGCAATTCGTTTAAACCATTTTTTATGGTTTCTAGTGTGATGAAAAGTCAGGTTTTTTGGAAAAATATTTGTCGAATTCTTCTGGAAATAAAAATTCACATACTTGGATCATCTTATTCCTATCAGGAACTAGTCTTGCGCTGAAAATGCTCACAATGTGAATGAGCGAAAACGTGTCCGCATTTTTTAAAATGTTGTGGTTATTGGGGTTAATTCATTATTAACGAATTTGACGAGGTACAGAACCTTTCCCACCAGTCACTAATGTTAGTGAACAGGCAATTCCTCCAGAGGGTAGGACGGAAGTCCCTCATCAGGCTCCTTTTAGGAATCGTGGTAATGGGTGGAGTGAGAAGGAATAAGATGGACGAAATGATGACAGATTGTCTATGGAATAGCACTGCCCAAGAATTTGCCCAACTGACCTACAGAAGGCACAGAAAATCTTGGAGTAGGGCTGACGAACCCGGAATCCTCTCGGATACTAAGCAATGGTCTATAAGCCTCTAGACCATATTGTTGTAGTAGTAGTTCCTTTCCACTTCACGGCAACTACTATTTATAGGAACTTCCTTTTTTCTTGAAGGGATTCAAAATGTCGATTCTAATGAACTCTGGTCTTCACTGCTACCTACTATCACCAGACACTTCGTCACGAACGGTGGGACGGCTACAATGGCAATTGCTCTCTATTCAAACTAATAGTAGGAAGCTACCTTAGCAGAAATTTTAGAAATCATGAAGCTATATAGTAACACCAAAAAAGAAAAATTCACATACTTATTCTTATCAAGAATTAGTCTTGCGCTGAAGATGCTCACATTGTAAAAGAGCGAAAACATGCCCGTAGTTTTTAAATTGTTGTGGTTATTGGGGTAAGTCCTTTTGGTTATTGTATTATTAACGAATTTGACGAGGTACAGAACTTTTCCCACCAGCCACTAATGTTAGTGAACAGGCAATTCCTCCAGAGGGTAAGACGGAAGTGCCTCATCAGGCTCCTTTTAGGAATCGTGGGAATGGGTAGAGTGAGAAGGAATAAGACGGACGAAATGATGACAGATTTATTGATAGATTGTCTGTGGAATAGCACTGCCCAAGAATTTGCCTAACTGACCTACAGAAGGCACAGAAAAACTTGGAGCAGGGCTGACGAACCCGGAATCCTCTGGGATACTAAGCAATGGTCTAAGCCTCTAGAGCAGGAATGGCGACCCTTTACGTATCGACGTGCCATTTTTATAAAGAAAAGTTTAATCAGGTCAAAGACGTGTCATTAAATAATTTTGTCTCTGTGATTATTGGGAAAATAATAATAATATCAACTTAAACATTTTTATTTACTACAAAAAAATAGGAACATTTTGCAATGTTTAAATTATACGTGTAATTTATATTAATGTAAAATTAGTGTTACTTTTGTAGTTGCAGATTAGATGACAAATAAATTATGTTAAGATGTTACTTTTAGCACAATGCATGCTGAACTGGAGTTATCTGTCAAACGATTTGTAACCGAGTTTTTAATGTTATTTATCTCTGAAAATAATGACTCGCAGGCATAGGTTGAGGAAAAAACATTGTTAAAATAGCATAAGCCAGCTTCAAACAAATAAAAGTGTTTGGTAACGCATTTCATGTTTCCAAAATTTTGTTATTAGCATTTTCACTTGTATCACCTGCCAATATTTCTGTTTCAATTAGTTTCCTTGTTTCAATAAAGTTTTGGATCCATATTGAACTAGACTTTATGATCGATATTAGTGACGTGCCCAAAATATTTTGTCGCGTGCCACTAATGGCACGCGTGCCATTGGTTCGCCATCCCTGCTCTAGACCATACCGTTGTGGTTCTTTTCCGCTTCACTGCAACTACTATTTATAGGGACTACCTTTTTTCTTGAAGGGATTCAAAATGTCGATTCTAATGAACTCTGGTTTTCACTGCTACCTACTATCACCAGACACTTCGTCACGAACGGTGGGACGGCTACAATGGCAATTGCTCTCTATTCAAACTAATAGTAGGAAGCTACCTTAGCATAAATCTTAGAAATCATGAAGCTTTATAGTAACACCAAATATGAAAAATTCACGTAGTTATTCTTATCAAGAACTACAATAGTTTTGCGCTGAAGATGCTCACAATGTGATTGGGGTAAGTCCTTTTGCTTATTTCATTAATAACGATCGAATTTCATGAGGTACAAAACGTTGTCGAGTTCTTGGCTGATTTTTCGTTTTATTATTAAGTGTAAGCGCAGCGGCAACAATACGTTAATATCGTAAAAACTAAACGGTATGAAGGAAATGGAACGAATCGAACATCGCCACGGTGCATTACACCTATTGCTGCACGGACGTAATGGTTTCCGTCCACTTGATCGTTTTATGACGGTGACAGCTATAACCTACGACCTAATACTAAGAGGAACGCTATGGATCATTAAATTCGCAAGTGGAACACAAATTCTAACATATCATACGCAGATACTACTTCAAATCTTAAATCATTATCAGTTTGAATTCGGGAATAAAATGCAGAGTAAACATTCCATAAGGAAACCCAAAAGATCCAGCATTTTCCTTAACATACAGAGGATGATAGACATTAAAATAAATGGGCGATTTCTAAGTTAAACGACTCATTGGTTTCTAATCATATCATCCACCAAATGATATTAAATGTCAACAATGGTACATCTAAGATGGAAGAAGAACCTAAGAAGTGAACTCCCTTACGAAAACTCTCATCCAATAATCTAAAGATGTTGAACATTGGACAGAAGATTTACATGCAAATACGTACTTATATTCGATGAGAGAGACAGATCAATCTTTCTCGCTTGAACGGGAATCAAACTCTAGAAGGTACCTACTACAGGTTCAAATTCAACGCACTTTGCTACTGAAATGCGGACATACTACAAACTAAATTATGAGTTAATCCATTTTAAATAATAGAATAAAATAATTCGAAGTGGTCTGTATTCTGTCGAAACTGCCAGACGCGGATCGCGATTTCGATCTTCATTGGATCCCATCAACGCTTCGCAGACAGCTCCGACAGAACACAGACCAACTTTTACCTGCTGTCTTAACAGCGCGTTTTAGAAAATACCACAAATGGCATGGTGAACGCCATCTATAGTACGATGCTACATTTTAGGATTACATATGCTCAAACAAGGTCCACTTGTGTGGAATATCTACTTGCTGAAAACGAATCCCGGCATAGCTCACCTCAACGTGATAGGCACGTTACCATAATCGAATAAAATAATTCGAAGTGTCTGTATTCTGTCGAAACTGCCAGACGCGGATCGCAATTTCGTTGTTGTTGGAGCATACGTAATCCTAAAATGTAGCATCGTACTACAGATGGCGTTCACCACGCCATTTGTGGTATTTTCTAAAACGCGCTGTTAAGGCAGCAGGTAAAAGTTGGTCTGTGTTCTGTCGGAGCTGCCTGCGAGGCGCTGATGAGATCTAATAAGATTTTTTCTGTTGTCTTGGAACAGTTAGACAAATGCTGGGGTAAGTATTAATGTTCCATAAACTTCCGAAGGCAGGTTGAAGAGTACCTTCCGCCATATCCCATTACTTTGCATCACAGTATAGAATCCAGCGTCACCTAGTTAAAAGGATACTCGATGAAGTGATCCATTACATATACTCAATGTACAACCTCAAGTGTAGTCCCAAGAAATTCTGTGACATATTTAAATTAGTAGAGTCCAAGTCTGAAATTAAATAAATAAGTAGATTCAAAAATGCAATCTACAATTAATATGTGTAATAAAAGTAAAACAACAATTGACGAGTTTGATTAGACACTAGCAGAGGATTAAACTTTCTGGTATCGTGACGTGTAAATTAACCAGAATGTCTACATACAATATATGTACATAAAAGTCGTTATAATCAAATCAGTGTTTCAACTTATGACCCCTTTTGTACTTTATATGCTGATGGTGGCAGTAATCATAATTTATTGTCTTTATAATTACGGATGGGAAGTGAAATGGTAATTTAATATTTGTATCCTTTTCAATGCCGCAATTACCTTCTATTTTATCTAACTAAAGCGTATTTTGAATGAGCTTTGAAAATATATGTGAGCACTCATGTTCCCCAAAACTTCCACGAAATAAAATAAAAGGAACTAGAAATTCAGACGCCTTCGTTTATGAGCTGTATTCAGACCCACGGTTCAGACATTCCTTTAGTGTAGTTAATCACAATTTGCTTAATTACATTACATAATTTTATCTGCATTTACGACTGTTACAAATGGAGTAATTAAAGATCTGTAATTTGTTTTCTCTCTAACCAATCTTCAACCTCCACAACTTCGCAAATTAAGTTCCTTGGATTGGGTCTGGTTGTCATTGTAGGTTCCAAATTGTAAAATGACATCGTCGTTTCTATTGCTATTCACAAATCAATTTCCAATTATCCTTAAATCCCTTCAGTGTAATAATAAAATCCAGACATAGAAACAAAATTTAAATTCCCATTTCTCATTAGTACCCAATCAATTCCATTTCAATTCTTCACTCGAACTGCTACTATGCGGATATTGCCCTATCGTATTTCTTTTATTTTATATGCAATTTTTACTGATTTACTAGGGAGCAAATTATTTTGGTATGTAAATAGAGCACAATTATTGATGAATTTATCGTCTAATTGGAACTCTGAAATGAATCATTTCATTCTATAACTATTTTTGGTTACTACCGAAAGAGGTTGCACAGGGTGTTTACTGATGTTTGACGTGTTTCACTGTCTCAAGCGTCGACAATTTAGGAACCTCCGGTTCACCATCTGACTCATTTAATAAATTCAAACGACTCATTGCAGTTCCGCAAACTAAAGCAATTGTTTTGACTTTACTATAATTACAAAATTACACCCGGAAGAAAATGTGTTCGTACTTTACCAACGGCTTCCATACAGAAAATAATACTAGTTGAAGCATAGAGAGTATAATTTCTAGAAATGGTCGTTTTTGCCTCGTGGATCGTTTATCATTTTAATTTATAAGGAACATTTAGAGAACGCGTCCTTTGAGGGCCATGAACTTGGAGTGTTTGCCCAGGCGTGGAACGGTTCGGTCTAAAATCCTTTGGGTATCGTCGTTCCAAAAGGCAATGTGACTCAATTAGACTCTCCGCGACGCTGTGTGTTGTGCAGCATATGCGTTGTGTTCGAATTGAATCGAACAATCTAATTCCGACGCATCGTATCTCAAACGGCTTTGCTCTACCTATAGGTAGTGTTATAACTGCTGCTGCTGTTGTATTACACAATCGAAAATTATCATCGTGATGCTCAACTACGTATGTAATATGTACATATGTCAGGATCTATTGGAATTCAGATTATGCATCCGTCGTAATATACGTGCAATATGACTACGGTCCATATCAAGAGATGCTGCCAATCGGAAACTAATAACTAGGGCAAAAACTGTGCCTCGTGCTAGACAATGACGGAGCTAGTCTTGATTTGACCGACATCGTCATACTTTCAGAATGAGACGTATTGAAAAGGCGACTTGTGAAAACTTAGTCTGACGCAGAAATACTTTAACGAATCAATATCCAATTTGGATCCCGCATCTCTGAAAAGATACAGGAATTCATTTAAGATCATTCACGTGCCCGTTTGTTTGTGTGTTACAGTTTTTTCTTGAATTACCAACAAATAGAAAGACTTTAGCAAAACCAAACGTTCACATTCCCTATCCCTTTAATAATAATACAGCATATAAGAAATAAGCATAAAAGTATGCATAAAACTATGTGTACAATAACTCAAGGCATAAATGGAGAACTTGGTGTCATCTAAGGATGAGTAGCCGCTGAAAAAATGGCACCGAGATATTACTCTCACTAATATTATGATGAGAGACAGTATTTGTGAAAAAGTGTTTATCAAAGTGAAACTGTTCGACGGATCATTGTGAAGATCAATGGATTCTATAATAAATCGACAAAAAATTAGTAGAATCGGTCATCAATTACGATCTGTATTATAGTGTGATCGTTATACAAGTATTGATTTCTACATTTTTTACAATTTATCTAGATCTCTACCCCTAGTAGAATAGTCCGTTTCTGTCGCATCTGAAGGTTGAAGTCATTCCTAACCAACCAACGAACGGATGTTATTTTTCGAAGGCAGAATCCTACCGAATATTGTAAACAATTAGATTTTGTTGGCAATCCATAGCGCAAATGAATGACAATAATCCAGACAAAGGAAGAGTTTTGTTTCTGATCCTTACTATCCTAAAAACAACAGCCTTTTGTCTTTCAAAGCTCTACTTCTAGTTTATGAAATTCAGCGTGTCCAATAAAATTCCGATCGCAACTTTGAGACGTAAAGTTGTTTGTGTCAAATTAAATATCTGGAGTTTAATAACTTTGGGAAACATATTGTGTATAAAGGCCGTTGCTCGTTTCCAGCTTGTTCCCTGTCTGCTCCTTCTCCTAAATAAAGTATCACCGTTCCCGTCGCAAAACTGCGTGATTTCAGATATTTTTCGGGACCGTTTTGTTTAGGTATCAGCTGCTGCTCTTTCTCCAATTTACTTTATTCTCGCGTCGAATGTTGACAAATACCACCGTTATTTTCTCGGCCGGTTCGATATAAAACGTGACATCTATACAAATGACGTTGTAATACCTACGAGAACAGGGATCGAGAGGCATTTAAAAATTGATTACCCACCGGATAAATGGCTACCTGTAATTCGACCTCATGCTGTTCTCTCTCATTCCGTGCTTCTCTTTGTTTAGCGACTCACTAGCAAACATCAGCTAATTTCAATCTCGTCGATGGATTTTTACGCCTCACCACAACTACTGATGAGCAATTTCAGTCAACCGAAATCAAATAGCTACAAGAGATTACGCACCGGATACTGTAACCTATTCATATTGATTTTGAATATCTTGAGTTCAGCATGCTTAACACAACTTGGGTAGACAATCAGTTTTACTTGGGGAACAAACGTAACCCCTCCTTAAGTTTTATGTTTTCTATAGCATCATCTGTGTTTCACATCAATTTTTATTAATAAGAATAGTTTAAGGTCGTAGCCAGTAATTTAAGCAGAAATCAAAAACGGGAATACAACATTGGGAACTAACTAACAAATAAAATGTTCAGTCCTTACTTTCTACAACAAGAACTCTTGAATCCAGAAAGACTATGTATTGCAAAGAATTAAAAATTCGGTCTCTGAACGGTGCGAAACGTGGACAGTGAGCGCGGTGGAAAAGAAAGGTTAGAAACGTTCGAAATGAGGTGATACAGACGAATCATGAGTATACCGTGAATAGAGAAGGTTAGTAATGAGGAAGTATTAGAAAGAATGAGAGAACAGAGGACTCTATGGAAGTAAATAAGAAATAGGCGAGATAGGTTGGTAGTCATGAAGGGCTAGCTAGAGACATATTGAAAACAGAAAGCAGGAGCTAAGTGATGTAGAGGTTATATTAGATCACTATTCACAAATAGTTAAGGACGTAGCGACATGGCCTAGAGGTTTGGACCATTGCTTAGCATTCGGGAGGACGACGGTTCGATTCCGGGGTTGTCTGCCTTGGTCCAAGTTTTTCTGTGGCTTCCTTGGATCACTTAGGTAAATCCTGGGGCAGTAATATTCCACAGATAATCTCTCATTCTCTTCTGTTTTTATTTCGACCGTTTCATCATTCTCACCCGAACCACCACCTACCCATTCCCGCGATTCCTGAAAGGAACGGAGGCTGAAGAGGGCGTGTAGACCTACCTGCCAGCATAGTCTGGAGGGACTTCCCGCTCACCAGCATTTGTGGCTGGGGGGAATGAAACACCCAAAAGTTTTTTAAATAGTTAAGGAAGTTAAATTAAGTGGGACGTTGTAGTTTAAGAGAAATGCGAAGATTAACTCAGGATAGCAAAAAGTGAAGGTGCGTGCCCAACCAGTGCTACGTCTGATGACCGTATGATGTGACGATGATGATGAGTAGAAATTTCTCTAAATCCATTGGTAGTTAAATTGGCTTGAAACTATCTCAATTTTTTACCTACCATGGTTTAGTAAGTGTCGTAAACAAGGAAACTGACTCACACTTGGCATATTTAGACTTATCACATGGGTAGCTATTCGGTGCTCCGGGTTATCATTCTGAAAGGATCAAATAAAACATTTGTATGCAGATCAGAATTCGGCCATGAACGTCGGTCGTACATCGTGATTATTTATGGTTTTTACCATCTAATGCTGTGCATATAGAGTCGGATAAGTCTTTTACTACACTTTCGCAGTGGAAAACCTATTTCATTTTCATGTCGAGTGTCGTTCTACAACAACGCCCTCCGTGACGTCTAAAGGCTTCTGCGAATTGAGAATGAAGTTGTGTATCGGTATGGTTCTATGTACACGTGTAGCTATACATATAGATATGTATACGTAGGTATATAGGAAAGGGCGCGACAAAGAGAGGAAGATGTTCTCGAGAAAAGCGACTAGTGCCATTCTGACGCCCCGCAACCATTTCGAGTGCTACCTCTGTTATAAACTTCAAAGGAAGGTTTCGTGGAAGTGAATTTGCAAAACCCAGTCGAGTGTACGATGGCAATGCAATGAAGCATGTTCTCCCATTGAATGTTTTTCAGGAAATTTTAAATGAAAATTGAAAAGAAGCGGTGTATTGGGAACCACGGGGAATTTGGGGAACAACTATGAAACTTACCATCTGTTTTATAATCGTTTGTTGTTCCTTCAAAATATAAATAAATCTGTTCTGATATTCTTTCGTGTTATCTCGAAAGACATTATTTCGACAGGGATTTAGTCCAAGGAATGATATCAAATTGACCGAATGACCCCAGTGAAATTCTAGTTTCACGATTAAGACTTGGAATTTATTTATTCAAGGTAGCAAATTAGAAGTAGGTACAAAAACTGAGGAATGTACATGTTCTGTTGTCACTACTTTTGGTAATTTTTATTGAGCATTCCCTAAATAATATGCCATATACGTGAGGTAGGACTCTTTTTCATTTCCTTTTCAATGGACAAAATTAGAAATTAAAATTAGTATTGGAAAGAATAGGAGAACAGAGGACTCTATGGAAGTCAATAAAAAATAGGCGAGATAGGTTGGTAGGACACCTTCTCAGGCATGAAGGTCTAGTCAGAGACATATTAGAGGCAGAAAC
>NW_020438942.1:327667-379771 GCF_000699045.2 Agrilus planipennis
ACCCTCTTCTAAAATCGGATTGATACTTGGAAAGGATATTAGCTTCTTCTATATATTCTACTAGCTGACCCGGCCACGCGTTGCTGTGGCTAACGTTTTTGTCATATTACATTGTTGTAAACTATTTAAGGGGAACGGTAGGAGAACATCAGACATGGGCATAATTAAAAAGCAGGAATAATTTCACTGTATTATATTCACTATAATATGAATTTAATTTATACTTCAGTCTAAGTAACACGTGGCCGGCTATGCTAACACCGAAAATTGAAAAAGTAAAATTCACTGTATTTCGTTTACTACAAAATAAATTTAACCTATACTTTAGCCTCAGCAACATGTTGTGGTTATGCTATTAAAATTGTAGCTTATATGAAACGTTTGGAAGTTTGACATAGCGCCATCTATTGAATATTGCGATCATAAATTGAGATGTAAGCTATCCTATCTTTCAAGTTGGATCAAACTACACACTGTGTACAAATTTGATTAAAATCGGTGAAATAGTTTAGGAGTCCATCGCGGACAAACAACGTGACATGTAATTTATATATATTAAGATAGAACTCTATTGATGTTTATAGTAATTCGCCAAGTAATTTCATTTCTATAAAGATACTCCTTCTTGGTGGTCATAGTTGGGGTGAAATAGCTGACTCAAGAAACCTCCCATTCAGTCAGCGGTCATTTCTAGTGTTTTCTCAATAATCAATGGCGCGGGATATCTAGTTTTGATTTTACTAATTATTTTACCTTATGCAAATGCTATATTTAGTGTTTCTCTTTTGCTGAATATTTACTTTAGGCTTCTGTTTCCTCAATTGATATGTCAAAATAATCTATGATGAATGGGACATGGAAGAGATGGTTCTTCATGTGGTTTAATCCCAAATTTTCAAAAGTTTTTCGAAAACATGGAACCCGTATTATAGTTAAAAAAAAGCACACTTTGGTTTTACAAAAATTTGTATTTATGTCGATAAAATTGTTGCATTATTCCATGGAATCTTTAGATTTAATTTCATGTTTAATAGTAATAGTCAACGTCATCTGTGTATTTAGCAGAATCATCAAAAATAGTATTCAGGTCGTCTGTAAAAAAAGGACCATCGTATTCTGCAGAATCCCAAATACTTAATAATTTAGATACCATGTAGGAACTCAGCATCAATATGAGTAAAGCAACCAGGGATTTTGACATCAATTTCTAGAAATGAGTTCTTTAATAGGCATAGAGAGACAACATCAACATGGAATGCTTTAGTATCTGATCTTATCGAAGGATTCAGTTATTGGTACTCAATTTATATTTTTATTTTCTTTTTGGACATTTTAAATATTACTTCTTTTCCTAAAAGTGACATCATAAAGAGAACGATCCATTTCATACAAATGTCATTTGTGACGGAAAACGCCAAATTTTATACTATATCGATTAGACACTTTATGTACGGTATATTTTACACTAAATAAAATTTAGAAGGAAAACGTTTAAAT
This sequence comes from Agrilus planipennis, assembly GCF_000699045.2. Classification (NCBI taxonomy): domain Eukaryota; kingdom Metazoa; phylum Arthropoda; class Insecta; order Coleoptera; family Buprestidae; genus Agrilus; species Agrilus planipennis. The sequence continues at coordinate 329,165 of NW_020438942.1, forward strand.
ATCTGAAGAAAATTTCAAACGCAATTTATATTTAATTTCCAATGACTACGAATGGTTGTAAGCGGTCAGAGTAGGAAGAAAGATCCTATTCGAGCTTATTTTGGGAATCGTAGGAATAGGTGGGTGGTTGTTGCGAAGAGACAGGTGAGACGGACGAAATAGACAGAAAAAAGTAAAGGATTATCTGAGGAATATTACTGCCTCGGTATTTGACCTAAATGATCCAACAAAACAGTCTTGTGTTCAACGAGCTAGTAAGCTCAAGCATATGCAACATAAAAAGTTAGTTACAACGTACTTGGGTACACTTAAAACGACGTAACCCATAATTCTCGAGCGCAATTTAGGTGGGTATATCGTATTTTCCATAATACAAGCGAGTTCAATGAACTGTTGCAATTATAGTCAGTTTAAAATTGCACTAACTTTCAAATGCACCAGCGGCGGGCCTTATCGCATTGTATCTACATTTGGAAAACTTTGTTGACTTCCATCGGGATCCGTCAAATGGGAGGAGCCTAAGACATGGCGCCGATTAGGGGAAATTTATCGTAGCTCTTATAGTGTACCGTGCAATTTCCAAGTTTTTAAATTACTATAAAATGATAAGTATTGACACAATATGTGATTGGGCTGACACAAAGCCTCGAAAAGGAAATTTCGTTGAATGTGTTCGTGTTTTTAATGCCAATCACATTATAAAATTCGGAAATAACAAATCCGGAAGCTAGCCTTCAAATTCCGTCAAATTTACTGCCCACTTTTTACAAACTTCGGGTTTAAAAAGTGATTCACGTTATATAATTGGTGAGGTGATTCTGGGTGATTTAAGCAATATCATATCAATGACTTGCACGTGCAAAGCCGATTTAAGTGAACGTTGCAAACACATTATTGCAACTTTGTTGTATTGCAGTAGGTAGGTTCTTAACCTCAAAATACTTATATCGTATCATTAGAATTGTGTTAAATCAATTACACAGGAATAAATAATTTCTCACTTTATAATTTTAGTATGATTCTAGTTTTAAATATTAAGGTTATGGCTGATGGTAAATACTTGCTGAAATATAATCATGTGCATTAAAATGACGTGAACAAATTCTTATTCCGGAATTCAATTCTTTGATACCTACTGCTTTCATCCAAACTTTTAGTTTACTTTTTTCTCTAATTTTCCGAATATATTTTTTACATAGATATATAAAACGGTTAGTTTTTATTGGAAAGTTAATGTAGGTGAAGAGTGAAGATCTATGTCTGAAGTGCTATTGCCGCTTTCAGTGAACATATTACCTTTTTATTTGATTTAACTTTAGAAGAAAACTTCGTCGATTCCATAATCAAAAAAATTTTTACTTTTTTAATGTGTTTTATTATTTTAATAAACAATTTTACAATTTGCGTGCACAGTTCCTATGTAAATTTTTCCCTCATTCGAGTTATAAATTTTGCCACCAGATGGTGTATGCCCATTTGACGGATCCCAATTCTATTGGTTCTAACCATCCTGTGCCTCACTGTACAAGTAGGGATAGAGACAACTGTAAAAAGAGAAGGCCAATAATTTTTAAGAGGTAGAAATCTAGATATCAATAAACTGGCAGAGCTTTGTCATTCCGCAACCAATGGCTAAGGGTCATGTTATTCTAAATTACCTCTACGTATTCAAATGATTCGTACCTACAAATTTTGCGATAGTGATATTCCCAATTTCAGAGTGAAATCAATTTCTATCTAATTCAAAAGCGAGTATTAAATCGGTAACGCCCTAAGCGATTATTGAGTCAATAATATCTCGTTAAGTAGGTACATCCTTTAACATTTCTTTGGAGCACTGTACCATAAAATTACGAACAAAATCGCTATTATGCCGTTTAAGTTTAGAATTATACAGTAATTTTGAAACTAGGGCGTTGGCACTTTAATCTCCACGAGATAGAATTTATTTGAAATACGCTCTGAGAGTTAAATATAAGCAATGAGGAGAATTAAATTTTGTCGACAGACAGCTAAGGTGACAAAAGATCACATAGCCCTAAATTACTTTGACACGATCTGAAGGAATTAGTGGATAGCACGTTTCATACTAATAACAATAGGTGGATACACGTATGTATATTTAAAAGGTTGTCAGTTTTAGGAGACAAGGGTAGTCGTTGATAAGCGCCCCGGTACGTCCCCGTTGGATAGGTTACTCTGTTTTCCAAAACTAAGTAGCGGAAAACAACTGAAGAAGAAGCGGTAACTGGAGTGAAACTGCGACGCGACGTATAAATTTGAACCTGTCTTGCAACTCGAAATTTGTAAGGGGTATGAGATTTGCATCATTGACCTACTTCTCGCAGGCGCGATTTATTAGTTTCAAGTGCAAGATTTAAAGTTTACCAGGATGAGAGAGGGTTAGAAAGTGAGGAAGCGAACGAGAGAGAATGAGAAACAGAACCGAGAGATAAATAATTTTCTTGCATTTCGAACAGATGATCGGGAAAGACCGTTCGAGGCGAAATTTATCCGAACAATCCCATATTTCTCTACCCTTTCAACTTCATTTACGTAAAGGCCAGCGAAATCTACCGACCGACGATAAAATTCTGAGATTTTGTTCCGTGCTGCTTTCTTTGAAAGAATTACGTATCCTTCCAAACCTGATTTTTCGTTGGAGGCCACCTTTGACAATGAAAAATTTTTTTTACACAAATAATTCAGAGTACACACACATGTACCTGTTCCGAATCCGTGAACATTTATCTATTTAAATTGTCGCTAAACATGTCTTACCCCAAAAAGGAAAATCGAGCGATTCAGGGTAAAATAGAATAATAAAAATCAGTAAAAGTTTTAGGGATTTGACATTAGAAAAAATGCATGTTTGAAATTGAGTGGAATAGAAAAGAGATGGCAAGATTGCGGTGATAAAGGAAACGGAAATAAGGAGATTCTGGTAGGCATCGAACAAGGAAAGAAGAGAATACATTTCTTAATGCTTTAATAAAATATTTGTCATCGGTTTTTGTACAGTAACTTAGTAAAGCGAATGAGATCATATTCAGTTCGGCGTATGCTCAACTAATGAGTTTAAGAGCCGGAAATATGAGTAGGGACAGTTTAGAAACATTTATAATGCATTAAACTTTGCAATAATAAATGAGATCGGGAGAACAAGACCTCCACAGGGGAATTACTACAGCAAATGCCCGTTGAACTTTAATGGTAGGAATAAGTAATTGTAAAATATAAATATCTATATTCTAGTATGCCTAATGCACAACAGGTCGACGATAGATGTAAAAAACCTGAAGCTGAAGTGTTCTACCTTACAGTTAGCAATATCCTAAAAATATATATCTGTTCTTCCCCGACATTTGAAATAATTCTGAATATCTGTAGTATCTATGTCTTCCTTTGCATTGCAAATTGTAACTATATATTTCCTCGAATAATAGCCCTTACTGTGATTAGCTGACTACTACAGCGTGTAACCAAAGGATCGAAAGAACTAATGTGCCTCCTTCTGATATCCAGAATGTTGTCATTTAAACGGAATTTTTAATTGAAAAAGCAACATTTTGATGTGTCGGGAGCATATAAATGTCAATATTTTGTCCGTTTTGGTCGTACTGTCATAGATATTAATAGAATGGTAGTGGCAGTGGCTAAATACCCTTCAACAAAATCGTTAGGTGAAATTAGGTTATAGTAGGAAAAGGATTCCTTAATAAGCACGTGAAAAGTGGGGTTAAGGTCAGTTTATGGTATTACAGTTGTATTATTCCTAAATTCTTTCTTGATTTGCTATCACATTTGTGCAAAACTGATCTCTTCAAAAACTAAAGTCCGAGATCACACTTTTGTGAAAAATACCAAGTCTTAGTAAAACTACAAAAGTTTTGTGTATTTCAAAAGGAAATGAAACTACTGCAGTCTAGGACACCATTTCTGAAATTGGCTACATAATATAATAAACTTTCACACTGTTGCGAACTTTCTTTTTTGAAGGATTTGCTTGGAATCACAATGTCCTTCCTCTTGTCTGAAGCAGTCGCCTACTCTAATATGTATTACATTAAGTTTATGACTCCTACGCGTTTTGGCCGTTTTGTGTTCGCATTGGGGTCTTATAGATGACGTTTATCGTTTATGTAAAGCCAGATCATGTATCTACTTGTTCAGTAATTCACAGGCGAATTTATGAGCCGCTCTAGATATACGAAACTGCTATAAAAACCTCTAAAAAGGTGAAAATTTGGTTCGTAAATGAGGATGGCAACGCGCTTAATCGCCGTTCCTGCTTGAAACAACTACCTACTATAAATAATGGAATCAATAAAACTTTTAGCGTTCCAAATTGAGCTAAAAATGTTCGTTATCGGCAATTGAATTTGTAACGATGGAAAAGAAAGCCCTAAAACCATTCAGAAACGCCAACCCAATCGAAAAGCAGCCTGATGAAAAATAAACTTATCGCCGAGTGGCTTTAGAATCGAACTGGCACTTTGGTTGAACAGTCACTATTTATTTCATGCACTTTTATCGCCTGCCCATAACATGCAACTGAAATAATAGAAAAATGTTTTTTCAAACTGCATTGTACCATTTAATGGACACACTTTACAATCTCACAAATAGGAGCGTTAGTACATTTGTTACGCAATATTCCATAAATGAGTAAACCAGTCGATATTACGAATTCACTATGAAATAGATGTCGACACAAATAAAGCGTCTAGCTTGTTTTTAGCTAACTTATCTGTCCTGTCTTTGTCTGACTGGATATCAAAACTACAGCATATACAGGGGCGGAATATAAAGTAGCGGCCAGGAGATTGTCAAGGTAGTAGTTATCCACATGACAAAATAACACAAGTGGATGAGGATACCTAGAGGTTGTCCTACATCATACGGATTGGTCCCAGGAAGATGCCAAACGAAGCGACTAGCCCTTAGATTCCAGCTTATCCATACCCCTAGTACTTTCCAAGATCGGAAACCATGCGATGTTTTGGGTTCCCTGCTACACAGTCCTCTAACCCAGCATGATATTAGCCAATTGCCCACTCGAGTTCGAAACAACCATGCGGAGGAGGCGCAGAAGTTAGACTCCTAGACACCCATCGTTCCTGAGGTAATGCTGTACGCATTCTGATGACCAACAACTACTAGGGAGAACCTCTCATTGGACGACATCCACTTGCTATAACCCTTCAACATCTTAGTTAGCCCGCCTACTCTACTCGCTTTATACTTGGTCCTGCTACCTTCAATTCAGTGACTCCGCCTGGTGCATATCACTGTTCCGGAAAACACAATTCGCTTTAGACGTGGATGGAACCCACTGTACCCAGAGGACCGCCGACTTTTCAACATCTGTCAGAGTTCCCATGCGACTGCCACTGAAGGTGTCGGTGATCGCATTCCACCTCTGTACAGGTTTATAGCACGTTTGCAGCTTACGTTTACGTCCTCTTGAGGATTTGCGCGACTCAAAATCTTCGCCCGTGGATTTAGTTTGCGTCCCAGCTGCATTTTGCCTGCAGATGTCTTTAGCTTGACCGTAACCAGATATGGATATTAAGCCTCTTATCCCCTTTCCATTGCCGAAAATATATGGACCTTCGGGGGATGGAAATGTACAAACAGTAGGTACATCAATTATGATATAATTAGATAGTTTGGGCCGTATGGGCTCCGTCCATCCTCCCCTAAGAGGTTTTCACTCCGTTTTCCTACAATTCCTATAAGTATGATAAGAACTATTTGCGAATTTTTATTTTGTATTTGGTTTATAAAAAGGTACTTATAATGCATCTTGGAATAAAGAAATTAGCTACTGCCATATTTTTAAAAACTGCAGTTTGGATAATTGCTAGTGCAGTCTTCTGTCTAGAGGACTGTTAACGATAGATGAATATAAAATAAGTTTTATCAGTTGTTTCATATTAGCAGTTAGTAATATTAGAATAGATGTTTTATTTTTGTGATCGATAATCGAAGCTGTCGTGAACCTTAGAGGATCTAAAGAAGGGACAAGGTGATGTTAGAAGGGCAACCAATATTTCTTCTGACAGGGCAAAAATGAATTATGAAGGCGCTAATGAGAGAGGCAGGCTCTTAGGCGAATGTAAGTAAAGTAAAGGTTGAAGGAGCTTTCGCGATAGCGGATATATATTATAAGTGTGCGCCAAAACCAGAGTAATAACCATTAATAACGAAAATATAAGGGGCATTGTTCTAAGTAAGTAGCAATTGAGAAAAGCATTGTGACGGATTTCATTTTTTATTGTTTCCTCTCTTACATTTTTCTGCTGTGCTCATACAACTTTTATAGTATGTAGAATTGAGTTGCACCAACATGAACAGTTGTTGTTGAAACAATAATGTTTTCTCGGAATAATCCATTATTTCCGTTCAGTTTAGTACAAAATGAGCTGTGTAAGTTAGTAATTATAAAACCTGATACTGGCATGTAAAAAATTATCGAATTCTAATTATGAAAATAATTAGCTAGAAACGATACTGCTTTTTTTGATGGAAAAATTGAAAGCATTCAATTGCATTTATATTCGAATATTGGTTATTGCTGTTTCTGTTTTCAATTTTTCTATCAGTTTATCAATGTCGCTGTTTTCGGCAGTTTTATCGGTCTTTATTCAGCTTGTAATTTTGTTTGTTTATCAGTCTTATTAGCCTTGTTCGACTCATAGCTACACATTTCACATTTCGTCGACTATTTTCTGAGTCTTCTGGCTATTGCTAGACTTATTAATGAAAAATATCAATGGAATTTATAGGTTTTGCACGATTTTTCTTAGTTCTACTGCTCTACTCTTAATACAGCCAAGTTGATTTCTTTTTCATCATCATCATAAGGTCTTCAGTCCTAAGACTGGTTGTACACGCACCTCCACTCTTTACTATCCTGAGAAACCTACATCCTTAACTATTTGCGAACAGTAACCTAATCCAGAGCAGGGCAAACTCGGCTCGGCTCTTTTGACTCCCGAGTGCTCCTCAGGTATAGCCAAGGAGCTCCTAATTGCTCCTGCGAGTGCGAGTGAAGTGATTCTTTCTTTTTCTTATTCCTTCCATTTCGTAGACCATACCGTAGTCCGGCATGCTACCCCTGAGCCTGTAGGTATTATTTAAGTTGCGTGAAAGGCTTCGCTCGTCTACGGGGTGGATATGGGAGTAGAAGGGAGAAGAAAAAGAGAAAGCAATATGGGTCATTAGTGCTTACTCTCTCGTACCCATTGAAGGATATGGAGTGACCCAAACTAACCTCAGGTAGTAGCTCCTACAAAGTTAAGGTTTACCCGGCTCTGATATAATCTAGGTCTACCCTTACCCCTCCTAACTTCCGTTTCTGCCTCTAATATGTCTCTGACTAGACCTTCATGCCTGAGAAGGTGTCCTACTGACCTATTTCGCCTATTTCTTATGACTAGCATAGAGTCCTCTGTTCTCTTACTGTTTCTAATACTACTTCATTTCTAACCTTCTCTATCCATGGTATCCTCACCATTCGCCTGTAACACCACATATCGAACGTTTCTAACCTTTCCTTTTCCACAGCGCCCACTGTTCATGTTTCGCACCCGTACAGCGCCGCGCTTCAATCATACACCTTTAACAATCTTTTTAGAATTTCTAAATTAATCGTTCGAGAGCATAGAAGTGACTTCTTTTTATTGAAAGCGACTCCACCCTGCGCTATTCAGTATTTATTAGAATTACTAGTCTTGTTTCTATTATCATATTTTTTGTTTAGTCAACATTCCTAGATTTGTAAGATTTGTGAAAACGCCTTATCAGTGACAATAGGGTTAGGGGTAGTCATCGTTGGCTATACGAAAATTTGTCGATTTTACTTTTTACTTTCCTTGACAGACATATGTTAGTCTTTTCTATGATAAATGCTCTCAATCTCGTTAGTGTTGTTGAAATGTGCAAGACCTATTGCCTAAAAGGACTTTGCCGATTCACTCGATCTTATCAGCTCAGTCGACAATATGAAACATGTCAGTCTTCAGGATCTCGTTGCAACTGCAATTCTTGAAAGTGTTATCAATCTTGTCGATCTTGTTACCATCTTTAACAAACTCGTATTGTCACTATTATTTGTTGTTCAACAACTCATGGGATGATCGGAGGAAAATGAGAAAATGCTACTGTGCTTCTGCCTCTTGCCTAAGGAATCTGTGGTTTATGCTGACGAAATCAAAATACACTGATGAAGCGTTCATCAAATCCTCATGAATTAGTACTCTCATCCTTGTTTTATGCTGTTGTGTTTACAGCCATCAACCGCACCAGTTTAATGAAATGTCCAATTTGTTTCTGGTATGTTGGGATTCTAACTAATACTCCCATTGGTAGAAATGCTTTCATCGAAATTAATTGGTCCTCGTCTATTGTAGAACAAATTGGCGTTTTATGGCATATAAAGCGTAACAGAAAATCAAAATTTATTCATGAAGAGGAAACTCCATTATATTTGACTATCAGCAATTTTGTGTACTTGTTAAATAAAAAGTGTTATGGCCCACGTACAAAACCAGGCTGCATCATTGAAGTTGTCTATCGTAGTATCTTATGCCATCAATTCATTCATTATTCAAGACCCTCCAACGAGGTTATACTTTATATTGTGTCCTTTCGGAAACTTTGCAAGTTATTATGCCTCATAAAACAAAATGTTTTTTGCTGTTGGAGCATCGGCAGTAAGTCGCAAGGGTGAATTTTATGACGCAAAGGAAGCAGGAGTCAGCTATAATGTACCTCCCATATAGAAGCGGGAAAAAATTCATTAGAATGTCTCTTTGGGAACATTTGGAAGTAATTTCCAGAAGTTTCAATTTTGGATGAAGTTTCCACGCTAGGTTTATTCCATTTTCTGCCAAATTTGCAATTTGCTGAATAAATTCTCGACAGTAAATATTGTATTATGTATACAGGTGGGGCAAAAATTTAACCGAACATAGGAAACACATTTCTCTGTCGACATTTGTCTTTTTATTGCACTTTTGTTGAACGTCTGCAATATATGTTTGCATCACTCTGAAAACTTACGCCGAACTCTCAAGGTCTTTTGAACAAAGCATGACATCCCTAGACAGTTTTAATTTGCACTTTGTAGTAATATTCTCATAAGTACCTACAACCTCGTACTTTTCAAATGATGTTCGATTGTTAATTCACCACTAGTATATATTTATCAGGGGAAGGAATGGACTAGAGTTTGAAGGCAAAGAAATAAATGCCTAGTGTTAGCCTTACAAACCACTGAAGCACAGACGTGCCCATTTCCACGTTGTCGTCCTTCTTCACATATGCACGAACACGAACTTCTACTAATGGAATGAAAATTTTATAGCATAACCTCCATATCTATGAATTCAATCTTAATAGCGTGGCGTATTCAAGATGCGTTCTGATTACTGATTTGAAAGTGAGTATGTTTGTTAGAATTGTCAACTTCCTTTAAGGTCAACATTTTGGATAATGGAAAGTGTAATTAAGTGTTTTTTAATGAATTATTATAATACGTAATAAGGTATTATTCAAACAAAATATGTCTTTTAATTAAAAATACTTTTTTAGATTAATACAGTACCGATCTCTTAAGATTTCTTTGTGGTGAAAACGTCTTGGTCTCATATTCCCAACGTGTAACCGTAGTCGTGAATATTTTACATTTGAAAGGTTCTTTAGTCAACACATTGCCACTTTCGTAGTTTCGTTCTGGCGGTCATTCAAGTCAGGATGTGAGGGAGAAGGAAATTGCTTCCCTTCACGGTAATAACGGACACAAAGCGAGTGTATTAAGGTGTCTTCTGAGGGCCTTCTATATCTCCCGTTTACTCTGCACCAGGCTTGTGTAAACAGTTATTATTCATTGCCTCGACGACAAAATAAAAACGTCCTGATTATGTAAGCGCCGACTACGTTTTTGGTAAACACACGACGCGCCTCGTTTGTTCAGTAAATTGATTTTCGAAATTCGAACCGAAAATTTACTAACTCCCGACATGACTTTATCAATACAACTACATCGAAAGATGTTTTTACTTCATTTGAAGATATTTCAACGTAAAAATATTTTAGTTTCTTAGCATAAAGAAGATTTATATAAATTCTTATTGAATGAATACCATATGTCGTAGAAGTAGATACGGTGTACGCTCTTTAGCGTAACGCAAACGCAACAACAAAGACAGGACAACAGATGGCGCTGACACCATGGGATTGTATACCTTTGTAAATATTGCTTAATATTCTGGCATGGGTATCAGGAGAGACCAGAGGGAATTAAAGGGCAATAGCGGTCAAGAGACTTTCTACAAGAGCGTTTTAAACTTTACTGCTTTTCTGGTTCGTTAAAGGGAGAGAATGTTGAGTCTTGTCAAAGAAGCTCTTCGATCTTTGTAAAGATAAGAAAGACTCTCCCCTATAAATAATATTTATCTACTTAAATGCCAACGAGCTTCATATATTACCAGGGATGTAGAAGTATAAAATGAAAAGCACACGTACAATATTATTGTTACAGTTTAGGAGGTTCACTTAGCATTGGTTGGAAGGAAGTGGATTTTCAGCGAACGTTGTTAGCCATAAAGTGCAACGCGTTTCTTTTTGTTCTTAGAAAATGATCTCGATAATACAACCCGCATTGCGGCGCCACCTGCTATTGGAAAAAGTCGGGAATCCTGCCAATGCTGAGTATTATTTATTTTAGCTTAGAGGCATATATTGGAGTCGAATTCAGGTGTCGCTTACCATAACTGATTGATTATACTCATAAGCGCCGATCTCTTTTTGTTCGTTGCAACCTAAAAACGTTTAGAATGTGTTAAATTTCGGTTTGACAGATGATATTCGATGGGAGGCTTGTAAAAAATTTTAACAAGCGTGTCATTATATTTTTACATAGCTTTTACTCATGAGTAATGGTACGTACTATCAAAAATTCATATTCAAGTCACTGGCACAAGGTTGGTACATCTAAATTGTTTATTTAAAACTGCAAGCTAACATCTACTACCCTACTGTGTTAATAGGTCAATTAGCCAACGTTTAAACAGGAAATAAATAATTACAATCAATAATAATCAAGAAATGCGGTGAAGTCGAGAGTCGGGAGTCGAATTCATGATTATGAAGATGCAAGGTGGTGAAACGGCTTACCGTCTTCACACACGCTGTGGTAATTCTCTGCCAATTTTACGTTCTCCAAATTATCGAATAAGGTAGTCTAATATTATTATATTACTAAAATATTAATTAACTATAGCTAAAATAAAATAATTCGAAGTGGTCTGTATTCTGTCGAAACTGCCAGACGCGGATCGCGATTTCGATCTTTTTGGATCTCATCAGCGCGTCGCAGGCAGTTCCGACAGAACACAGACCAAGTTTTACCTGCTGTCTTAACAGCGCGTTTTAGAAAATACTACAAATGGCGCAGTAAACACCATCTGTAGCATGCTCCAACAAGGTCCACTTGTGTGGATATCTACTTGCATACGTAATCCTAAAATGTAGCATCGTGCTACAGATGGCGTTTACTGCGCCCTTTGTAATATTTTCTATAGCTAAAATTTCGACAAGCTATTCTTAATTATACAATTGCTTGTATTGTATGCCAAATAAATCAAATAGACATTATGGACTATAATAAATAAAGTTTTGTGTTTTTAAAATTTGTTAGTCTTTGCTGGTCAGTTTCTAGTAAATTTGTAATAAATCTCTTTGCATATTCGTGCCCTAAAAGGTTTGTTAGAAGGGAGACGTCCCTGGATCATAAATGTTCAGTATACTTATCGATTGAAGAACTTGAATGGAATTATCAGTTAATTCTCTTAAGCTTATGGTTGCTTATAATTGCTTTCGCTTGTTTCGTTGTCAGTCAACTACCCCTTGCCACTATTTACTTAGTACGTCAAGTAGGACTGCGTGGAATTATCTCATTAATTTTGCCCCAGCGGCTGGGAACGTTATAATGAAAATTAACTAGGGAACTTGTCAAAACAACGTAAGCGGCTTTCTAGAAAACATCCAACAAACAGAATCATCGAAATTGATTTCAACAGCCGAGATTTTAATGCTACACTGCAGCTATTGTACAGAGAATGTTTTGTAGGTGAATCTGAAATCTTTCAACTTCCTTAACCGTTCAAAAATTGGATTTATTTTACAAAATAATACAGCGTTTTACTTTGAATACTGTTGTAGGAATTTCAAAGATTCACTTTCACAATCAAACTTTTATAAGACATTTCTCAAAACTGTGGATTTACAATTTAACCAACCTAATAATACTGTTGTACTTAGTACATGCTAGCTGCAGCAAATCCAAGTGCAGAATTTCAAAATCCTCCTTGCTATTTCAAATACAAACTTTATAGTTATAATATTAAATTGTAATATATGTTTGGATCGTGTAGTTAAATACTGGGATAGTAATATTCCACTGATAAGCTTTCATTCTTCTACTGTCTTCATTTTAATTGTCCAGTCTATTTCTTCTTAATCAACACATATAATGCCACAGTTTCTAGAGGATTATAAAAGGACCTTCCATTTTGCGTACCTCTCAGTCTCAGAGGGCAGATCAGCGAGATAGCATCAGCTAGTAGAAACGAATTACTAACACAATAAAACTTCCAAGTACTTTTTAATAACTGGTTTAATCATAGTTTACTTCGGATCGACCCTGTCATGATCCAGGTTTTGTCTATATGGATTCCTTGGTTCACGTATGCAGATGCTAGGTCAGCAAAAGATACTTCGCAATTGGATAAGGTCATCCATCACTTTGCACCAGAGTATAGATCGGTAGGTGAAGCCAAGCTAAGCATCACTTGATGGGAATAAAACGATAAAGTCAACTGTATAACAATTATTTGCAGCATTTGACCAAGGGACCCCGCTAGATTTTTACGGAAAATAGTCCTCTGTCAAACTCTTTGAAACTTTTGATTCTGGTAGCTCTCGACATGTACGAGGACGGTTCAATAAGTACCCGTGTTAGAAATGAAGACACCTTTTTTTTTAAATTTGTTTTTTTATTTTTCAACATAGTCCCCTTTTAGAAAGATACATTTCTCCCAACGACCCTGTCATTTTTTTACCCCTCCAAAAAATAAGATTTGTCGAACTCTCCAAAATCTCCCCTGTCTCGACGATGACTTCTTCGTTTGAGCTAAATTTCTTTCTCGCTAGTCATTTCTTCATGGTTGGGAACAAGATGAAGTCGCAGGGAGTCAAATCGGGGTGTGCGGCAGCAAATTCATAATTCATGCATTTTGGCGGCAACAACTCCTGATGAATGTGCCGGTGCGTTATCGTGTTGAACACGCACCTTCTTTTTCGTCAAATGAGTCCGTGCCTCTTTCAATTTTTTGTCGAAATGGTCCAATAACTCACTGTAGTATTGTCCAGTGATCGTTCTTCCGTTTCCCAAAAAAATCCGTAAAATGATTTCCTCGGTAACAACGTTTGCCAGGCTTCCTGATCGCTCCTATCAAAAACGGATCTTTGCCCACGTTTAAATTCCTTGAAGTAATATCTAACTGTGGTCGTAGATGGCGAAATGTTTCCATAAACAGTATCCAACTTTGTTTTCATCTCCTCTCATGTTTTCCCATCCAAAAACAAAAAGCGAGGTACCGAACAATACTGCTCTTTTTCCATTTTAGCGAAAATAACGAAACACGTCTCAGTCGAATGGCTGCCAAATCCAAACTAACCTATCAATCAGTCTCAAAATCGTTTTGGTGTGGTTTGATAGATGGCAGCACACGATGACAACACCAATTTCCCTCAGAAACGTCCTCTGTATTCAAACACGGGTACTTATTGAACCGCCCTCGTATATAAATGGGTCTTAAGTTGTAAAAACTCATCTTTTTGAGACATGGCATCCCTTGAAGTTGCATTCATCCATATATGGATTTCTAAGTTACAATTACATCTATTACAAGTATTGAATACGTTTAAGTATAATATGCGTTCATGTATTTCACCTATGTGTCGTGCACATTATAGATGTATCACGATTTCGGACTAGCGATTATAATGCACTCTACACCTCAACGTCGTAGTGTACATGTGGGGAAAGTTGGTGTACTCAGAGGTGCAATCAGATACCAACCCAGAATCGATAGTTTACTCGATCCACGGAAACTAAAAGTGTAATTACTGCAAACAACTGTAAACAGCAGATTCTACATTGTTTTCTGAGTACACTTCTGAACACGTCAACTTGCTTTCCCCATAAATACACTATGATGTTGGGGTGTATTACACTTTTGGAGAGCGTATTGCTATCCCTGGTCGGAAACCTTGAGAAATCTATAATATGCAATACACATAATAGGTGTAGATGTACCATTGAGGTCCTTACAGAGGCATGTAACTTTAGGCGATCATCTCTCAAAAAGATGAGTTTCTACGACTTAGCACCCATTGAGTCTTTTGATGTACCTACACGTCGAGAGCTACCCGAACCCAAAGTTTCAAAGAATTTGACAGAGATCCATTTTCCATAAGGATCTGGCGGGATCTTTTCCATTACCGAGAGGCATGGCCTACAGGTTTAAACCATTGCTTAGCATTTGGGAGGACGCCGGTTCGATTCGGGGTCCGTCTGCCTTGGTCCAAGTTTTTCTGTGGTTTCCTTGGATCATTTACGCAATTGCTGGGGTAGTAATATTCCACAGATAATCTTTCATTCTCTTCTGTCTTCATTTCGTCAGTCCCATCGAACCACCACCCACCCATTTCTACGATTCCTGAGAGGAGGCTGAAGAATGCCTTTTGCCCTACTTTCCGGCGTAGTCCGTAGGGACTGCCCGCCCACCAGCATTAGTGGCATGGTAGGAATGTAACACCCAACAGTTTTTAAGTTTTTTTCTTCCTTTCCATTCAATGTATTCCATAAATACGACAGTATTGTGCATGCCGTACATTTTCTACTCTTTTTATTACGGTTTCAATGATGTGCAGCTCAACCGATTAGATAGAACATATGCGGTTTCTTAACTCTATTAGCTGAATGCCACTGTATAAACGCCAAGTTAGCAAGCTTGCAGGCTTAAATACATTAGGTTGCAATATCTGATTAACATGTGCTAACTTGCCCGTTAAGCCGCACCGCCCAATCCCAACCATACACCAGTCGAGATCAATAGTCGAACATTAGATAATTTACCTGAATTGATTTACAATCCAACCGACCTTATAATACTGCTGCACTTAGTACATGCTAGCTGCAGCAAATCCAAGTGCAGAATTTCAAAATCCTCCTTGCTATTTCAAATATAAACTTTATAGTTGTAATATTAAATTGTAATATAGGTTTGGGCGATATTGAAATAGTTATTTTCGCTTTTTTGGCCATTAAATCATCTACATTATTATAGATCTGCAATATGTTGTGGAAAATTATATTGGAAGTAGCTATTGGGATCCGTCAAATGGGCATACACCATCTGGTGGCAAAATTTATAACTCGAATGAGGGAAAAATTTACATAGGAACTGTGCACGCAAATTGTAAAATTGTTTATTAAAATAATAAAACACGATAAAAAAGTAAAAATTTTTTTGATGATGGAGTCGACGAAGTTTTCTTCTAAAGTTAAATCAAATAAAAAGTTAATATGTTCAGTGAAAAGCTGCAATAGCACTTCAGACATAGATCTTCACTCTTCACCTACATTAACTACTTTCCAATAAAAACCGTTTTATTCATGTAAAAAATATATTCGGAAAATTAGAGATAAAAGTAAACTAATAGAAGCTTGGATGAAAGCAGTAGGTATCAAAGAAGTGAATTCCGGAATAAAAATTTGTTCACGTCATTTTAATGCACATGATTATATTTCAGCAAGTATTTACCATCAGCCATAACCTTAATATTTAAAACTAGAATCATACTAAAATTATAAAGTGAGAAATTATTTATTCCCGTGTAATTGATTTAACACAATTCTAATGATACGATATAAGTATTTTGAGGTTAAGAACCTACCTGCTGCAATACAACAAAGTTGCAATAATGTGTTTGCAACGTTCTCTTAAATCAGCTTTGCACGTGCAAGTCATTGATATGATATTGCTTAAATCACCCAGAATCACCTCACCAATTATATAACGTGAATCACTTTTTAAATCCGAAGTTTGTAAAAAGTAGGCAGTAAACTTGACGGAATTTGAAGGGTAGCTTCCGGATTTGTTATTTCCGAATTTTATAATGTGATTGGCATTAAAAACACGTTTTCACCTTCAACGAAATTTCCTTTCCGAGGGTTTGTGTCAGCCCAATCACATATTGTACCAATACTATCGCAATTTAAAAACTTGGAAATTCCACGGTACACTACAGGAACTACGATAAATTTCCCCTAATCGGCGCCATGTTTTTAGGCTCCTCCCACTTGACGGATCCCAATACTCCATAATATTTATATTTTATCACTTTTTATTTTTATTTAACCTCAATAAATACATTCAATGTCCAACCTGATGATTCATTCTGAATATTGGTGAAAGAATTGGAGAAATCAGATGAGTAGTGAGTACCCTTCACATCCAAAGGTACAACTTGCGAAACTTACAAGCATTACCTCAAAATTGGTTGTTCAAGAAACGTAACAATTATGTATTTAAGTAAACCGATACAGTTTCATCTTGTCCAAAGAGTCACATTAACATTCATCCAAAGAAACTTTAAACCTCAGCGTGGGATATACCATCACAAATATTGGGCATCAACAGTGTATTGATAATGCATTTATAATTCAACCCAGACGGTTAGATACTTGCTCTGCCCTAAAAGTGCAACAGAGGGCATGTGCATTATGTAGAAATCAGTCGCCGGTTTAGAAAGAGCACTGGGACGTGATCTTCTGTCATTTATAAACTTCTAGGCGACAACGATCGATGGCCCATTTATAGGACCATCAATACTACTCTTAAGTGTGACGATTTAAGTCTCCTTCTCCTTTCGAGAGAACGAACTCTGGAAACGTCATCTTTTTGGAATTGCAGACGTTTTAGTAATAAAGAAAAGAATATTTTTGGAAGCCAAAATTTTTTGACATATTTGGTTTTGTCGACAATCGGTTTTTCTTGTTTGTAAACTTCTTTCTATATCAATCTATCTTGAAGATTACGAATTTGTGATAATTTTAAACTGCTTTCCAGTTTATTACAGTAAGTAACGTTTTATCTGATATTGTGTCTGAAAATTGTAAATCCAATAGGTAAGAAAGGCATTTCATTTTGAGGGATACCATAAAAATATGCGGTAAAAATGACGTAACGAGCAATAGTTTATGAGGCTTCTATTTCGATTACAAAATCACCTATATAAGGAATGTTGACTGCTGCTGCGTGCATTTCTAGACGCGTTCAAATTGAATTGACCATGAGTACTGGTTTTATTGCCTCCTAAAAAAGCGCTGAACAACTTTACTACCATCTATTCCTCAAAAGTTTGGTTTTTGAGCAAAAGATCAATGAAATTTTTTACTGATAATATTTGCGGAAGCATTACAATATCTCCACGAAATCGCTTGTTTCATACTTCACCAAGCAGCGGTCTCGTGATGCCTCTCAAGTGAGCGAACACGCCTTTTGTCCAACCGCATGAACTGCTTAATAGTTCCCACTCGAACATTCGAGATTGTTCTACTAATTACCATAATTTTCTGGATCAGTGTTCCCGAATATTCGGTATGTATACAGAAACGGTCCTTCTTCTCTCCAACAAAGCCTGAGGTGAGAGGTTTAGACCACTGTTTATCATTCGGGAGGACACCGGATCGATTCCGGGTACGTCTGCAGGGTCCATGTTTTTCTGCAGGCGCAGTAATAATATTCCACAGATAGTTTTTTACTTCTCTTCTGTTTTCATTTCGTCTTATCGTTATTTTCCAAACACCAATCTTCCACTTTCGCGATCTCGGTAAAAAGGCTGAAGAGGGTTTTCCGCTATAATTTTTCGCTTTACACTCCACGTCCACTAGCATGTATAAAACATCTGAAATTCTTTTTAGTCAATCAAGCCAGTAGTTCAATGAGTGCGATAAACTTGCGCTCCGATTTGGAATAAAAAACTGTCACAGATAAACACTACCACTTGCAAATGCGACGCTAAATACATATTGTTAAATATTCATGCAGCAAACATTTCCAGTAAGCACAAAGGTAGCTGTTCGTTAGGTACACTGTTCAATATATACAAATAGGTAAAATTGTTTCTGTTTCTAATGGGAATTGGCCCAGTTTTCGATAGCATTTCGAAAATTTTCTCATGGGATTCACACTCACCGAACTCACCTGTTGCATTCTCTTTGCTAAACGGTTTGTGCATACGTGCAACTTTATTCCAAGCCGTAACCGCCCTTACACAGAATTAAATAAAAGGTTCCTTTAATGGCTTCTGATGCAGAACTGTGACCGTTGCATACGGTCTCGGCGCTAAAACGCGCAGCACGAATTCAAGTCGTTTGTGAATTTTAATGCTCGCCTAAAACAGGAGAGTATTAGTGTCGGTTTCGAATGTGCACTGCTAACCGTTGGCCTATAACTTTTATTGTGGAATTAGGGAATTAATTGGGAGACCCATTTCAAGTATTTATATATGTTTTGTTTAAAACGTTGAAATTTTCATTATATCGAGTGTAACTGAAATACAGGCGGCGGTTTGGAGAGCCAACTAAATACGATAAAGAATCTAACGGTTAAGTGACACAAAAATCATGAGTACAAATTGCGATAAGGACCGAGCAACTACACATTGATGGAATGTAAACTAAACAATGCCGGTTGTCCAACGACTAAGGTAAACATAAAGAACAACTTACCGCTTACCTATCGACGCGCTAGAATACGGGATTCAGGGCGTCTGCCTGGCGTATTTCATTTGCAGCGATCAGCACATGGTTCTGCACATCATTGGCGTTGTACTGGCGTTTGAAACAAGCACTTCTTCATACAACCGTATACAAAGAAGTCCTGCGAAGTTAGATCTCGTCTCTATCCTGCCCTCTTCCTCCATAATGACTCCTTATATGGGCAACTTCAGGTGTTACAACAACAAATCAACCACTTCCCTTGAGAGAGAGATGACGTAGTTTCCAGTAATAATAAGAGCTTAGCAGTGATAAACTGATCGATAGTGTCAATCACTGATACTGCTAATTACAAATTGATTAAATGCAGTGTTACATATTATAGGCAGAAGCAGGAGTTAGGAGGGGTAGAGGTAGACCTAGATTAGATTACTGTTCGCAAATAGTTAAAGATATGGGTTGTTCTAGTTTTAAGGAATTATGAAGATTAGTTCAGGATAGGAAAGAGTGGAGATACGTGTCCAACCAATCTTAGGACTGACGACCTTATGATGATGATGATGATACGTTTCTCTGGATGATTTAGCAGGGCAGGACTGACCCTTACTTGTACCTCGAAAAGGGTAAACTTTCTGACCTGCAAACGTGTATTTAATATTGTTTTACAGTGCACTATCATCTCCAGCAAACGTTACTTTCATTTCAGTTGCACCCTGTACATATGTATATAAGTTTAACATTTTACATCTAAGCGGTTTCCTTACTGTCAATATATAATATTTTTATATTCTTGTAAAGTTAAGTAATATTGTGACCCGAAATGGACCTTTCAAAATGGAAACGGAAAAAAATACTAACCAAATGATCATACGAAATTTATGTGTTTTATGGGTTACCTTTGCCGTAATCATAAAAATGCCCAGTGCGAAAGCCTGTCACTTTTTCATAATAAAATTGCCTACCTACCTATATGTTACTTTCTCCATTTGTGGGGTACTTTATTACAGAGTTTGTGTTGAACACTTTACCTAAATAAATGCGAGATCATTTTTTTCATCCATTTTTTTCTTTCGGAGAAACAATATTGAGGATTTATAAATAAACGGGTAACTTAATATTAGAAAATTAGGCACCTTTTCGCAGAACAATTTTGATCATTCATTATCTAATTCGTTACTAATTGAAAATAAAAAGAAAAACAGAAAACCAAATTGAATACTTAACTGAGAATAATTAAGGAATTAGTAAACATCTGTTTTTAGGATATTGGGAAACATTTTTGATGAATTTTTAAACGTTCTCTTTCACAAAGTGTTCGTTCAGAATTTCTGAATGAAACCGATTTTTGCCAATTAAAATTCATTATGGATCGGTTTCAATGAAAATGAAGAAAATTGTGTTTGAAAATGACACTTAAGCAGTTAAAAAATGCTTTCGAGGTAGTTCGGCCAAAATTTCATTTACGGTAAAGTGACAATAAATATTATACTCTAATCAATATTTAAAACCCTTTCACTGCCAGAAAGGAGAAAGGCTTTAACGGAATTAACATTTAAATTGAGTATCTTGTTTTTAAAAGGAATATAACACGTACCGCCGCTTAAATAATAAGAATTTTACCAATAGCAAAGTTGATTTAACTGCGACAGTTATTTATTAGAAATTCAAATGAGTTTATGCAGTTCCTCCTATCTATATCGTGGTGCAGACCAGGAGGCTAAGGCGGGGTCTCTTCAACCTACTTATAAAGATCGTGGGAATGGGTAGGTGATGGTTGGATTTAGAACCGAGCGGCATGGCCTAGAGGTTTAGACCATTGCTTAGCATTCGGGAGGACGCCGGTTCGATTCCGGGTCCGTCTGCCTTGGTCCAAGTTTTTCTGTGGTTTCCTTGGATCACTTAGGTAAATGCTGAGGCAGTAATATTCCACAGATAATCTTTCATTCTCTTCTGTCTTCATTTCGTCCGTCTCAACTTTCTCACCCGAACCACCACCCACCTATTCCCACGATTCCTGAAAGCAGGCTGAAGAGGGCCTTCCGCCCTACCTTCCGGCGTAGCTGGTGGGAATGAAACACCCAAGTTTTTTTTTTTTGGATTTAGAACGATGAGATGGTTAAATTGAGAAATGGAAGATTTTCTGTGGAATATCAATACTGTCTTAGTATTTGCCTAAGGAATCCATGGAAATCACAGAAAAATTGGGTCAATGCAGACGGACCGGGAATCGAACTGGTTGTCATCCCGAATGCTAAGCAGTGGTCTAAACCTCTAGATAATATCGCTTGGTTTTATCTGATGAACATTAATAGTAAGATTATTTATAGTACCTAAAACGAAATTTAGGCAGTGTTCTCATGAAATTCTTACAGTGTAGAATATAGCTTTTTTTTAAGGTAATGAATGTCTTCAGGTTGTTGGTAACAAGAGCTAAAATTTATTGGACACTATTTGTAAAACGCTTTTTGGCGAATTGCTTACCAACTGAATACTTGAAAGAGTAGTCGGGTCAGGGTCAACACCTTCAGGGAAATTATTCGACATTTTTGGAACGTTATAAATCCCGAACGGAATTGGCAATCTCACCGTTACGAATACTGAATAATTTCCTCTTGTGATAAATTTCGAAATATATTTTTTTCTTGTTATTGATGGAACTGACACTGCTTTACGTAAATCGCTCTTCTGTATAAAGTAGCAAGGTGTTATTTAAATTCCATTTTTTTTATTTCGGTGAATAAAATCAAGCAATTCTAATGTAAATCTATAAACATGGGATGCAGCATCTACGTGTAATATTTTATTTTACGTAAATCCAATGCCACAGCAACTACTGAGCAAGATAGGTATTAGGGACAGACTCGATAACTGTAATGATTCCATTTTTGTTGAGCCCTTAAAAGTTATCAAATATGTTTACATAGGTGATGTATTATCCATTACTCTTAAAGCGATTCTACTTGATGTGTTTTGGGCCTCTTCTACCAATTCTAATGTCAAAAGGTATTTAAGGCGAAAGGCCATCTTTAACCTCCTATTGGAATTGTGAGAATAAGATAAGATATGAAGATAGTAAAAGAGTGAAAGAAAATCTTTGGGTGTTTCATTCCATAGATTAGATTACTGTATGCAAATAGTTAAGGATATGGGTTGCTTTAGCTTTAGGGAAATGCGAAGATTAGCGCAGGATAGAAAAGAGTGGAGGTGCGTGTCCAACCAGTCTTAGGACTGATGACCTTATGATGATGTTTCATTCCCACCAGCCACTAATACTGATTGACGGGTAGTCCCTCCGGACTACGCCGGAAGCTAGGGCGGAAGGTTCTCTTCAGTCTCCTTTCAGGAACCGTGGGAATGAGTAGGTAGTGTTTCGGGTGAGAAGGATGAGACGGACGAAATGAAGACAGAAGAGAATGAAAGATTATCTGTGGAATATTACTGCCCCAGCATTTACCTAAGTGATAAAATGAAACCACAGAAAAACTTGGACTAAATCAGACGGACCAGGAATCGAACCGGCGTCCTCCCGAATGCTAAGCAATGGTCTTCGGGAGGACATCGAACCTTGTACATTCATGTTGCATAGATTATCTGGGCGAATCTCAGTCAACATAATATTGGCGTGCAATGTATATACCTACATAGATAGCGGAAGCTTATGGTTAACGTAATCACTCGTTATAATCGTTGGACTATTGCGGATTATTATTGTCCCAGTATTTAGACATAGTCCAAGGAATGCCGAGCTATGACCTAATGTGTAAATAATAGATGACGCCGATTACTTTCGATGAAAGGTATACAGTAGCCACTTTGGGTGATAAGTTGATGTAGATAGGTGTTATCACGGATACGTATCTTATACTGGATGTTGTATAACCATGTTGCATAGATTATCTGGACAAATCTTAATCA
Organism: Agrilus planipennis; assembly: GCF_000699045.2. Lineage (NCBI taxonomy): Eukaryota > Metazoa > Arthropoda > Insecta > Coleoptera > Buprestidae > Agrilus > Agrilus planipennis. The sequence goes on from NW_020438942.1 coordinate 351,939, forward strand.
ACATAATATTACAGTACACATATAGTAGAAGTGTATGGTTAACTCATTATAGTCGTTGGTTTTGACTTCAGCTTTGCCTTCATCATTATTCAAAAGCAATATGTTCTCAACAAAGTCATCAGCTACCTCGTTAATTCAATGATAGGTCCTGAAATTTTCATTTCCACGCAATAATTGCCTCGTGACTTTCATTTAACTACCTCCAGATATACATGTAGCTCAGTGGGAGTCATGAATATCTTTATGTATTTCCTTTTCCTGGAACGAACTTCACGGGGGGATTCTTCCCTTTCTAGCCGTAATTTAATTTCAAATTTACCTCCGTTAATGGCAAAAGAAAGGGTGCTTATAAAATTATTACCCACGGTATTACTAATTGTAATCCATTTGCGGAAGCAGCTCCTCGCTACGCATGTTTAAAGCTTCTATAAAGTCTTAATTATTAGATCTAATTGTAAGTTAGGGGATTCTTAAATGTTTTAATACTATTTATTAAACGAAACAATATCAACTTACTTTATCTTACGTTCCCCCAAGATAAGGAAAATGTTGAGTCTAATGGAGCTGCTCGGAAAAAAATCAGGAAGCTACAGTTATTTTACTATAGTAGATTACATATTTTGAGAAGAGATAACTTTCGGTTGCCAGTTTTTTATCTGTGATTATCTAGAAAGACCTCTGTAGGTTATCGAAGGTCTTAAGATACGATATCGTCAGTTGTAACGTTATATTCAAGGATCTTAGGAGATATAAGCTTTTGTTTTTCATGAAATATTCTGTATTATACATAAACAAAAGACATTACCGTCGAGGGCCCACAAAACCTGGAAGAGAGCTACCAAATTGACAAATCGTCGTATACCAATTTAGAATTGGATAACTACGTTTATTAATTTAAAATTTCAATCTATGTTGTCACCTGGAAACTGAAATATTACTTTTGTTTCAGAACTTGAAGAACCAAATAATGACAACGAACTTATGGGTAGAGCAGGTAAGTTCCATTGAAGAGAGTTCATTGTTTCAGATTTATATTTCAATACAAACGGAATTGACCTTAAAACAATTTATCCCAATGAAGATACAAAATAACTTTGAGATAGAAACGATTGATGCTCTTTCCAGTCATGGTACGATTATAAACTGCGATGGGAACCGAAAGAATATGGCGGTGTCCATATGCTTCACGTGCCTTCTGATCACATATGGCGGCCTGACATTGTCCTGTACAATAAGTAAGTGTACTACAATTAATTGCAATTTTTATCCGGTAGATGGCGTGACTGTTTGTATGTGAGAGTGAAATCTGCTCATTGGCATAGTTCCGTCTCTGTTTATGTAGCAGCTTATTTCTTAGCTATCTAACGATGTGATGCATGGCAGCCGCAGAGCGGAGGTAATGGCAACATTTCGTGAATCGGGCTTCTTATAATGATTTGCATTTATGGAAGAGACCCTTGTTGGAGTTCGAGGATGATAATGAGTTCTTTCAAATTGCATCGTCGCCAACCACTGAAGCGTGGAGGGTGCAAATGAGCGATCTTAACATTTTAAATGATACCTTTGCGCATATACACATATATACTCAACGTGAAATGTACCTATTTGTTTGGAGCACGATTCCTGACGCCCCTCGAATGAAAAGATTCAAAAGATATTTCATATTGCTCAATTAGCCCATTTTTGCTGTATCAAATATTTAGGTCGACAATTTCTATGATTGCTTTTTCACGTCAAAGAACCATGGCAATCTTTTTGTACATATGGATCGTAATTGCAATATTTTTGTATATATGGATCTTAATCACAATCCTTGTCCTCCAATAATGATGACAATCATTCCCTTATCATATAACTTGTCAAGTAAATCAATCAATCAATTGTCAACATTGATATGAAATATTTAACAGGTGCGAAGCAAGCTTAGACAGTTTGCATTTTGGAATTAAGGTGAAATAAACTTTTTGACGTTGTCAAAATTTTCATTGTCGCAATCATGTAGCGTCTATTTTAAATTAGGTGTATGCTTGCTGTGGATAAGTATATTATGAAGACGATTTTGTGGACTCAGAATGAATTACGCGGAAGATGTCGCAGGTAACTACATTGTAGAGTTTAAATCTGAATCAGCTGAGGTGGTAAATCGCATTAAAAGGACCCGAGATATTGTAAATAACCTGAAAGCTCGGCTAAATTATGAACGTGAACTACTCGCTGAGGAGAAGAGATGGTCGTCGTTAGTGAGCACACCGGAAATTGGAAAAGTATGTCTCTACCGTCACTAAAGTATTAGCTTATTGAAAGCACAATAGACTATTACGTTTTTAGAGTACGTTCATGAAAGTGGAAAGGTTTGGAGGTCCGTCTGAACTGATTCACGATGTGAGGTATTCACCCAGAATGACTTCAGCAACCCAAACGGCTTGTAACACGTGCAGCTGTCCTGTTTATTTAAAACCTAACGAAAGAACGTGTCGAAAAATGTGTAGAAGGGTACATTTGCCCCACATGCGTCCACTTCAACAAGTCGAAGATGCTGACATACTGGATGAAGAAAACGGAAAGACCTTTGATCCGATTATAAATTATCAAGAGTATTTAGACGATATAGACAGTATGTGCAAAAAGGAGATGAAGAACGTTAAGAAAAACATAAAATATCTGTGCAAAATTCAACGTAATTTCAAAAAGTTGCGTCGGAGGAAAGAGAATTTATTAAAGGAACACCAACAGTTCGATGAAGACGATGGATCATCCTGCTACGACAAATACAGATACAGGCGTAAAACTGAGGATACGGATTCTGTAAGCAGCAGGCAGAGATCGTACAGAAGGTCAAGATATTTATTAAAGCAAAGACACGCATCCCAGAAGACTTCAGCGCAAGATATGACGACGATTCCTTTAAAAGGAGCATACCTGGTAGTTAGCAAGAACCATTTACAAACCACAAGCAAGGACAATATTGAACGAAAGCACAGAAGAAAATGTACTGAGAAATATAGTAAACGCAACAGTCTGGTTAAGAATATTATAGATTCTGAATGCGAACTTAGTGAAATGGTCGAAAATCTGAAGTTGGGTGTCTCTTCATCCCATGAAGATAGTTTATGACGGTATAATGTAACTGTGCCTGTATAGTATAATGTGTATTAAAATGTAGGTTTTTCTGCAAACGTCCACACTTACGTAACTTGTATCTATATCGAATTCAAGTGCTTAAGATAATAAATTTTGCTAAGCTAATGGTTCAAAATGTGCACATCTAAATTTAACCTCAAATTCATTCGGGAAAACAAAAGTTATCTATCTGGTTCTGTTCTTGAATCACTATTGCTTTTAGTAATAGCTACTCTATGCAAATGCTTGGTCAAGTATCAACTGAGACCATCAGATGTGAGTCGCCATTTCAGATTTGGTTTTGTCCAACACACTACAGGTTAATCCTGACCATAGGTAGGACATCCTAGGAACGGAGATGAAGAAAGTGAAGCATCTCAGCGGAGGATGGGTAATGCTCCTAAAGCAGTACCTAGACTTTATTAACTATATCTCTGCGTCAGTTGGTCGTCAGCATTCCGCTGAGTTACACTGCAATTGTTGTACTACGCGTGCGCAGTACGGGCAGCCAATAGAATTTAGGCACCTTCTACCTCACAGCATTCACCTTGCCAGCTTTTTCCCTGTTAGTGCTTGTTCCGCCCCTATCCTATGTCTATGGTCTCGACCAAAAAGTACTTGCTTCAAATAAGTGAATTCAGTAATATAAAATGTTGTCAATATAATTTTTGCCAATGAAAAATGTGCATAGTTTCGTATCCACATTAACTAAATAAAAAATCTATCTATCAATAAAAGTTTAAATCCGCTCTGATTGACACTCGTTTACACATAAATTGAAAACTCATGTAGTTTTAATGTGGCCGATACGGACTGCTGTTGAGCCGATTGTTTATAACAACGGGACAGCAGTGGCTGAATGGTAATAATCTGGTTGATGGTGGCCTGTGCCACATACATAAATAGTATAAATAGATAATTCCAACACTTTATTTCAGCTAACTATTGGAAATACGTGCAAGCACTGGAGCTTAATCGCAATGCAACAATGCAAATAAGTGCTTGTCTCCTAGAACTACTTAGTGTCGAATTACTTGCGACCCCTGTTTTAGTCAAATTAGGGAAAGTGTGTAGGTGCAACCTTTTAGGATGTCTCATGCTCTAGGAAACTTTTATTTTCTTTACTATTTTTTGATAACATGAACTGTGCTTTAAATTTAAATTGTATCTGATAAAAAACTATAAAGGAATACCTAATAACTAATCTTCTTATCAGCGTTTTACGAACCAAATGTTCCTCTTAGATGATAGCGAATTTTACTAGTTTCCCTATTTTACCACAAGCGTCAGCTTTGTCATGAGATATTTTTAATTTTTAACAAGAAACACCCAAGTAGGTAGTAATCCCTAAAACGATTTACAAAGTTCGGATACAATATCTACTTAATAAGTAAGTAAACAATAGCAATACGTATACTTATCTTACAGTTATTTATTCGAGGGTTATGTAGTAAAATTTATTTGTGAGAAAAAGAGATTTCTTTCGATTTTGCGGCAAGTACTGGAAGATTTGCTGAATCCACATACTGTCTCGAAATATATCGAAACCTTTGTTACTTGCCAGGTCTTAAAATAAATTCAGCTCACGCGATCGTAGTATTATCCGTTTAAAAATGGGGTCACTTACCCTTGCTTTCCATCTTTAAATTGCGTTATGAGATACATAGGTCGCTATACCGTTCCGATGCTACGGAACATGCAATCGCACGAAGGAAGATTAATGGAGATATAGCTTTGAAATTCGCAAACTAGCCCGAAGGGGTAGATTAAACACCTACTCCTACACCGAACGCGAAATATCGATTTAATTTTCACCGTTTCACTCTTTCTCTCCACTACAACGAACGGCACGAATATAAATGTTAAGTTATAATGCCATGAAAATTTTGTGTGGATATAATGGATAATAGACCGAGCGCTTTTTGTAAAGTATATGTATGTATACGTACGAATATGCACCTTAACGGTTAGATCCTTTTACCTAACAAAACATTGTAAATTACCTCAAAAGGAGAACCCAAAAAGCTCTATTGTATTTCACTATACACTAATACAAATCTTGCCCCTGTGTTATCATAATAGAGAAATATAACAAGAAAAATGGGCGAATGGACAGAGGGTCCATTAAGAGATAATGAGGGATTTTAATACGTTTTTTCAAACAAGAATAGAGGGCTCGTCATTCAGATTTGCTTAGATACTTCTTTCCTAAATTATGAAGGCTATAAAACAAAATAAAACATCCTAACAGGTTTAAGACAAGGTCTAAGAAGTGAACATTTTTCATGTTTAAATTATGACTCCATTAAGTTTACTGTTTGGAGATGCCTGTATAATCGAATTTATTCATGTTATTCCATTCTCTTCATAGAGGTCGACCAATTTGTCCAATGTTTATTACATCACATTCTTCACTTAACTCGCTGAAATGTCTGTTGATGAAATTTTGTAACCCTTAGCGAATATTAGTGTTTTAAATATCATTCATTCATTCTTTTGTAGTCTGTACTACACGGTGATATATTGATTAACTTGGCCTGTCAGTTGTTATTGGTTTCTTATAGGTAAAGTAACTTATGCAATTTCATTGAAATTTGTAAAGAATTTAATCGATTAACAAAAATAGTCTTGGCCCTTCTTGAAATAAGAAACAAAAAACAGCATGACGAATAGACTACTCAAAGTCAGAGTATGACAATGACAAAGTCTAAACAATGTAACGTAAAATAAGTACATTGGACAGAGTAGTGGAGTTGTCAAACGACGAATCAAAGAGCACGAACACGCGAGGATACTACTGCTACAATATTACCACAATTAGTAGCACGTATCTACAAATGGAAACATACTATCGCTTCTTTGTTATTTGGGAATCCTGTTCGTATTTAGAAATCTCGGTTTCCTCAATGATGTATCCGTGGGTACGCTTACGAAAACTAAAAGGTTCGCAATCATTATCCACAAGTTCGTTGCAATGTAATATAAATATAACGAGTATGACTGCATTTTTTTAAATTCGTTATGGTGGTTTCATAGATGTCACAAGGGCATGAGCCTCGAGAACCCGTTTCCGCCAATAATGATGTTTCTTCGTTTTGGAAAGGAAGTACATCATCACAAGGTCATCAATCCGAAGATTAGTAGGACACACGCCTCCTTTTCTTCCTATTCTGAGATAATATTCGCATTTTCTTAAATTTTGATCATCCCACGTCGCCTTGGTTCAAGTTTTTCTGTGGTTTCCTTGGATCACTTAGGTAAATGCTGGCGCAGTAATATTATATCCACAGATATTTTTTCATTCTCTTCTGTCTTCATTTCGTCTGTCTCATCTTTCTCATCTGAACCACCACCCAACCATTTCCACGATTCCTGAAAGGAAGCTGAAGAGGGCCTTCCGTCCTACATTCCGGTGTAGTCCGGACAGACTGCCCTCCCAACAGCATTAATGGCCCAAACGTTTGTTTTTTTCTCTTTACACCTGCCTCTGTTTCAAATGCATGTCTAACTAGCATTCTATGTCTCATATCCTCTGTTCTCATTCTTTCTCCAATATCATTCCATTTCTAAACTTTTCTATCCATGGCACCTTTAGAAACAGAAGTAATTATCTGTTGTTAAAGGCGACAAGACAAACATGCGTTATTCTTTGTCTTATGTCTCTACCACTCTTTCCATCCTGAGTTATCTGACATTCTAAAGACATCAGAAAACGGCAACTTGTTGTATCTCCAAATGTATTTAGAGAAAAGAACACAGAAATTATTAGGTACACTATGTTAACTTTCATTATCGACTACAAAATTCGTCATGAAAAATACGGATGTGCCTGCAATTTGTTGTCCCAACTGTCCGCAGAATAAGCCAAAATCGTAACTTAAAATCATGTGTGATGTCAGTTTAACGGCTTTCGCTTTGTGATTTATACAAGAAGTCTGAACTGTAACGTAAGCTAACGCAGTTATCTTGTGACAGTATAAAGAATGATGGAGATTGAACTTAATATGTTGGAAGTGAACCGTTAAGCAGACTGTGGTCCAATATATTCGCACAAATTATACAAAATTAATTCCAGAGATTCTGAAGATAGATGTAAAACTTTTATAAATATTTAATACAAAATCAAAATTGTAAGCAGATTTTTCAAAGGTTAATGTACAGAACGATACCTAAACACCTGACGAAAAACTTTGAAACTTAAAGTTGTCATTTATAAGTTCATTATAGTTTAAGCGGTTTAGTTTCTTATTCGTTCGACTAATGTTCAATAATATTTCTGGAAACAATCAAAATAAAATTCCCTTTGCTTCCATATCTCCACAGGATTAAGAAAACTTAGTGTTGTACTTCTGCTCGGCGTTATTTCTAAAACAGGTTGTTTTGTTGCCTTTTGAATCAAGAAAGGGAAAAAGCGATATTCTTTGGAGAAAAGCACTTATGGAAGAAAGAGGCTTTAATTCGACTAAAAAGCTGTTTCCGTCTTTGTATTAAGTTTCCCTTCCACGTAACCCATTTCACAACGGTTGCTGTTCCAACATTAGACAGCACTTTCTTAATGGAATCGAGCCGCCTTAGACATCTACGAAATCGGTTATCATGCACCCGAGTAACTAAAAAAAAAGTAATTTCAACTGTAGACCTTTGTTAAAACTAATTAGATACTGTTAGAACTATAAATCCTTAAAAAAATAAGATTTAAGGTATTTCGTTACATAATAGAGCTTAAAGATGGTCAACTCGTGGTTATGGGCGAAAAACTTTAGGGTGTTTAACATTCACCTGCGTCAATCTCCTTTTAGGAAGTGTGGGAATGAGTGGATGGTAGTTGGAGTGAGAAAGATGAGACGGACGAAACGAGTATAGAAGAGATTGAGATTGATGATTTGTGGAATATTACTGCCCCAGCATTTGTCTATGTGGTCCAAGGAAACCACAAAAGGACTTAGACAGGGCAAAAAACTTAAGGGTGCTTGATTTTCACCTGCGTTAACGTCCTTTTAGGAATTGTAGGAATGAGTGGACGGTAGTTTGAGTAAGAAAGGTGAGACGGACGAAATGAGGACAGAAGAGATTGAAAGATTATATGTGGATTATTACTGCCCCAGCATTTGTCTAAGTGGTCCAAGGAAACCACAGAAGGACTTAGACAGGGCAAAAAACTTTAGGGTGTTTGATTTTCACCTGCGTCAACCTTCTTTTGGAATTGTGGAAATGAGTGGATGGTAGTTGGAGTAAGAAAGATGAGACAGACGAAATGAGGACAGAAGAGATTGAGATTGATGATTTGTGGAATATTACTACCCCAGCATTTGTCTAAGTAGTCCAAGGAAACCACAGAAGGACTTAGACCAGGGCAGATGACTCGGAAATGAACCGGTGTCCTTTTGAATGTCAAAGAGGCATTATATTATTTGTAATTTACTTACATGCGATCCGCACAACGTTTTTAAATGTGAAAGAAAGTTTGTTATCTCTGATCCAAATGGTCTTTTTTTAAATAGTAATTTGATGACACTGTTAGACTAAAAATAAAGCAAGAGGTATCCAATATTAACTTGCAGAGGAATCTTTGTTGACACAAAATTTCATTACCATCAAGGCATAAACGGCTCGAGATCCCTAATAATAAGAACAACACTTCCCTCAGAAAGGTCCCGAACTGTAACAAGCAGCTGGGAGCCTAAATTATTCCTAATATTTACTTGACAAAGAAAGGGTTTTCGAGGTACTTAAATGAAAATGCTGTTTAAACATTAAGCCCTTTCTTAAATAATCAATTAAAATTAGGATTCCCTCGAAACGACCGAACTTTGCTTGAATCCGTTGTCTCAACACCTGTACTTCTATTGATTAAACTTCCATATCTTGCTAGGTTTTCGCCCTGCTCTCTTCTTTTCTGTAGCTTTTTATTAACGAACACTTTAAAAGAGCAGGAAACCGTTTCAGTGTAAATAAAATAAACTAGAATCAACGAATTTAGACAAACAATCGTGTTAAGATGTTATGTTAAATGCGAAGTAGGGAAACACGGGTAAGTGTTTGGTTGACTGAAGTCAGCTATTTGAACGAATTATAGAAGCATCACTATAGTTTAATCTTACAGTAAAAAGGTTCTGTTTAATAGCAATGAAAATGCTTTCAGAAATTCTCGTATATACTGAAGTACATTTATTTATTTTGAGAATAGACTTATTGAGACTGAATACACCTCAAACTTCTCATCAGATCTTCAATAGTAACAGAAAAGCGGCTTTATACTATTACCGAAGAGTGATGGCGACCATTCATTGACAACCTGGGCAATTTTCAGTTAAACACCCCTTCCCAAATAATCCAACAAATACTCAACGAAACATTGTTTTCGTTTCCTTTCAAGTGGATAAAATGGAATCATTGGTTAGTTGCGCTTAGTTCATTTTGAATATTACTTTTGAATAGTTTCTTTCTTGTGAAGTTACCGAAACGGAAATTGTTAAAAGAAATTTTAGACACAGCACGGAAGTTGGAACAGTCTGAAAATAGTCCCACTTTACAACAAATCTCAGAAGCTTCAAAACAGTTCATTAGGCCGCCTCTTGAGCGAAATACTAACGGCCTCCTAATGGAATCGTAAAATCTCCCATTATTGTCCACTCCAGAAATTCATCAAAAACTTTTATCAGATTTGTAACATACGATAAAGTTCTTTTTCTATTACATAACACGAAATGTTATGAGTTTATTGCTCTGTAACGATGATCTAGTCAATATACTTCTTCGTCCCATTGCTGGTCTCCGGCCTTTTCTCCTGCTGTGTGTTTTTCAAATCTCCTTCCTAATCTTGCAATTAAAATATCCAAATCCTGACATTCGTTAATCGGGAATCGCCCCTCTTGTCCCTTTCTACACTTTATGCAATCACTGTAAAATTCACAATGTGTTTTGGAATTTACCTAAACGCTTTGCGATAAACAAAATGGAAGAAGACGGGATCCACATGCTTTTCATTCTATTATTTTGATTAATGTTGGTGGGTACATAAGTGTGGATGAATGTGTGACAAGTGCAATTGTGAGCTTTGCTTTGTAGTAGTTAGTTTTGCATGTTTGTCCTTTTTAAATAATTAATAGTACCTATGTAAGTAGTATTATAAAAAAGCCATGATTAAATAGTCGAAGCATCTAAATATGACTGGTCGAAGTAAAAGAAACTCGGTCCCGTATTAACTCTGTACAAAATATCGTAGCCCTCTCCACTATCTAAAAACTCACCTGCCGTTGTTGTACGTAAAATGCGAGTAAATGATAAGTAGGTATTTTTGTTGTCTTTTGTGTTCCGGTTGCTGGTTGTTGTTGATTCCCTTGCAGCGCGGACGGCAACTTTGAGGTTACACTTGCAACGAAGGCGACCATCTACAACCAAGGTTTGGTCGAATGGAAGCCGCCGGCCATTTACAAGTCCTCGTGTGAAATTGATGTCGAATATTTTCCATTCGACGAACAGACCTGCGTCCTGAAATTTGGTAGCTGGACATATGACGGTTTCAAGGTAAGAGACACGCAAGTAGAAATGCGCTCCAGTTATTCATGCCTCACATCAATCTAAGTCACTTCTCTCCGGACATATTATCTTATTACAACCCCCAACAACATTATGTACCTCCGGTACTCATTGCGGTTCCGACTACGTTTTGTCACACTTCACGCGACCTGGATCGGGATTTGAACTGAATGATTATAGTGCCGTCTTCTTGCTCGCTCATCGCCACATAACACTCTTTCTTCAATCTAACGATCGATTACAATGATTCAGGTCCTTGTTAAACTTTGAGTTAAATTTCAAAGTAATGTAATATTAAAGGAGGGTTCCTCATTTAGACTATATTGGTTCTCATCCTGTGAAGATCCGCTTATCCGACGTTTCGCCAGTTGATGGATAACATTATCGGCGAATGTAGCGAGGGTATAAAGCCCTTCCCTGCGTTTGTGCTGGGATGGATTACAGCCATCAGGCTTAATTGTCGAATCTTCATCATACAATGTCGTCCATGGAAACCCTACTATTTTCTGCCATTGGAATGCAATATACTGTCACCCGTTCAGGTGTTTCATTGGTTTCTATTTTGGATAATATACCAATTTCCTTGTTCAGGCATTTAGATAACATTATTTTCTGAATTGCATGGAGACAATCGGTGAACGACAGTCCATACATCCCTAATTTTCTCCTTGACACTTATTTCTTTTGCATCGATTTTTGTATTCAGAATTCTATCAAGTCATAATAGTCAATATTACATTGAATATTAAACTTAAAAGTGGATTTTCTGGAACTTCAACCGTTTCCAAATGCTTCCTTTATCATTCATTACCATCACTGCTTATTGGGGCATTCTTCTATTTATCACCATCCCAAAATCACTAATCTCAATCCACAGTCATTTATATAAAAGATGACTTTCAGGTGTCTCTTTTCCGTTTAGTTTAAATAATTGAGTAAAGACTCTTGATTAAGATCGAAACGAGTAAAGAATACGATTGATTTGGCTAAGTACCGAGCGGCATGGCCTAGAGGTTTAGACCATTGCTTAGCATTGGGGAGGACGCCGGTTCGATTCCGGGTCCGTCTGCCTTGGTCCAAGTTTTTCTGTGGTTTCCTTGGAACACTTAGGCAAATGCTGGGGCAGTAATATTCCACAGATAATCTTTCATTCTCTTCTGTCTTCATTTCGTCCGTCACAACTTTCTCACCCGAACCACCACCCACCCATTCTCACGATTCCTGAAAGCAGGCTGAAGAGGGCCTTCCGCCCTACATTCCGGCGTAGTCCGGAGGGACTGCCCGCCCACCAGCATCACTGGCTGGTGGGAATGAAACACCCAAAAGTTTCTTTTTTTTTTTGGCTAAGTGAGACAAGGAGGGAAGGCTAGCCAGTTGCAAGCGCGAAAGGTGTTGAAGAAAGGGGGGCTTGTAGCGATGAGTGGTGTGTCGAAATTGAAGAAATTATAAGTCCCCGTGGACTGGTCTTTGATAAGAGTGAGTTGCGGAAGCCGAGGGGACTTGACGTTCTCTGTCAAAGTGTATTTTTTGCAGCGCCGATGGCAACTACGAGGTAACATTGATGACAAAGGCCACAGTTCACTACAACGGGCTCGTTGTGTGGCAGCCGCCTGCCGTCTATAAGTCGTCGTGCTCGATTGACGTAGAATTCTTTCCATACGACATCCAAACATGCATTTTGAAGTTAGGAAGTTGGACTTACGATGGGTTCAAGGTTCGCGTGGTGTTTTATTTGAGAACGATTTTTGTTTAGAGCCACTACACTCCCTATGTACATATGTTTTATAACGACTGCTGACACTGACTGGGAAAGGTATAAAATTTTCACAAACTCTCCTCCACGTCGACTTTCGTTAAGATTTGACACTTGTTACATTGTGCTATCTCGTCACCGTTTTTTTAAATCAATAATTCACGACGTCTACCACCTGAGCTTTTTACGTACATTTATCTACAATTACTTTCACTTGCTTTCAACATTAATACAGGGTGTGTCACTCTTTGTCGTCAAAAGAAACATGTAAGTAGTAATCCTCTGAAATGTGTGTACGCGTTCCGCCATTTCCAAAAAGATCAGGCTATTACAAACTCAAACAGAAGAACGAGAAAAAACATTTTTCCTAAAACTTAACCAAAAACAGTCGAATTGAAAACAACAGCAGATAAATTTTTATAAGCTTTTGAGGTTAGTTGCAAATGCCGGATGATGTTATTCTTGTGACACAGAATTTACTGAATTTTGACATTTACCTTTTTACATTCCAGGTCCTAGACAATCTTTCGCCATACATACGATGATATTGTAGTTTTAGCTATTGAAGTGAAAGGTTGTTTCGGACTATTGACTACAAGATAACTATTGTCTATCAGTTAGCTTTTCGCCTATTGTCTGTAACTTTTGATGACACCGAGTGCCCATCCCCTGTATTCTATGCACTGAATTATAACGTTACTTTGTTTCATTTATTTATCATCGTAGATTTACGTAAATAACCGTTTCCTATAAAGATCTGGCAACGTTGTCTAACTCTTGCAAAATACACAACTTGAAAGGAACCTATACAATATAAATTTAGTATCGAGTATGTTACTTGGCGCTAATATAAATACTATGTAACGGTTACAACTAATTTTCTCTTGTCCTTTGCTTGTAATTATGTATTTGGAAGTTGGCAACACTCTCCAGCATGCTTCATTAGTCCTCGCAACGCTTGTCCATAGATCGAACGTGATGTTAAAGCAAACCAGTTTTACGTGCTGGAGGCTTAGTAAATATCAACCACCATGTGATTTACGTTCAGTTGCTGGGCTTTATTACAGTTGTGTAACTGAGAACACTGATGTTAAATTGAATGCACTGCTCAATCAATCGCTGCCATTCCTGAAAATTGTTTTCCCGCTCGTTAAATTGCTTAATTATCGTTTTGGACGATGATTAGGCATATCCTGCAATATGAAAAATGTATGCAGTAAAACGAACGTCCGGATTGCGATTGTATTTTTTGACCGAAAAGGCAGAGATAAAGAATTACTAACACGGCTTTGCAACCGTTGATAGAATGGACGAATAAACGCTTTCAAGACTGGTTTTCATCCCTCTTTAAGGCCTTTTTCCAAGAAGACCTTGATATAGAGACATTGATGAATGATGTAAGGTTATCCTAAGGCAACGATAGTTATTTGTGAATCAAGTCGAAATACAGCTAATGACTCGGTATTTTTCACAATGGCATTTGTTGGCTAAACGGTGAACAGATTTCTCGACCACAACTCAATCGATTCCTAACATTCGTTCAATAATAGAAAGCTGGGTACAGTATTTATTTCTGAGTAATACTGAGATAAAAATCAGGTTTAAGTTAGGTTGATAAAAGAAATCTCAGTATATAAAGATAAGAGACGAAAAATTAGAAGTGGCTGACTTTTGGTATCTAGGAAGTCAGATAAGTCAGGACGGAAAGTGTAGTAGGGATATAAAGCAGAGGATAGCGCAGGGTCAAGCCGCCTTTAATAAAAAAAGTCACTTCTATGCTCGCGAACGGTTAATTTAAAAATTCGAAAAAGGTTGTTAAAGGTGTTTGGAGGCCTGTTACAGGCGAATGATGAGGATAACATGGATAGAGAGGATTAGAAATGAAGAGGTATTAGAAAGAATAGGTGAACAGAGGACTCTATAAGAGTTAAGAAAAAGGCGAGATGTGTTAGTAGGACACCTTTTCAAGCATGAAGGACTACTCAAAGACATGTTACGAGGCCGAAACAGTAGTTAAAAGGAGTAGAGGTAGACCAGATTAGATTATTGCTGTTCGCAGATAGTTAAGTATATGGAATGTTGTAGTTTTAGGGGAATGTGAAGATTAGCTCAGGATAGGAAAGAATGGAGGTGCGTATCCAACCAGTCTTAGGACTGATGACCTCATGATGGTGATTTGAGAATGAGTTGATCGGCCTTGGAATTAAATCTAAGTGAGTCCTTTAATAAAAGGGGTTCATTTTATAACAATGTTTTATCTCTATAGTTTGTATGTCGTAAAAAGGGAAAGATGAGTGGCTTTCCATTCATGCAAAGTGACTAAAATGGTAACGAAACGAAAAGGTTTAATTGCCGAATGGTCGTGTTAGAGGTAATGCACTTAGTAGTAGGTAATTGCCAAAAACTTAGGATAAAGGAGAAGGCCTTATAAAGTCTTATGGAACTTATCTTGTTACTTTATGAAAACACCCACTCAACGATTTATTAGTGAGAAGACACAATTTTAGGCGGCTTGGTAATTCCATGCGGGTGCTGATAGGCTACAAGCTTCAGGCTATGCATGAATTCTTTCAAGTTTCATGGAACTACCGAGTGGCAAATTGGTAAAGGCTTTCGCTGCCACGAAGTGAACTGATGCTGTCCAGGATGGAAGTGTGGAAGGATCTCTGAAGAAACTCTTCACTCTTATTAACGAAACGTTAAGAAGTAATCCAACCGACGGCGGCTTTTTGGGCCCGAATTAGAACTACACCATTTGAACAATGTATCGAATCTCCTCAGTGTACTCTGGTTTAGTCTAACAAAGGACTCACGAAATCCGAGTGAGAATTGATCAGTGTAGAGAATTGAGTTCAAAAGGACCAAATAGTAGACCTGCTTTTAAGCGCCCAAGCAGACTAACGCTAGTGTTAGCGAAATAGTTTTTGGGAGAAACCGATAAAACACTACTTTTCTGTTTTTGTTTCTGACCATATTTTATCTGACATTGTCATCACACTTGGCAGTATATATTGACTGCGCGAAGACACTAGACCTTAATTCGTAATATTATTTATCCTGACTTAATTTCACTTGGCATAACCGTCTAATACAGATCGCGCAAAAACGCCTGCAGGTTTGATCAGGAATTTTCGACTTATATAACGAAATCAAAACAATGACATGTTTAAATTTCTCTCAATAGCTTCTACTCCGTAGACGGTCTAATTGATTGGAACTAATGTTGTTGTTTGTAGATTTGACCATCTGGTTTGATATTTCCGATAACCAGAAAGTCCAGACATTCCCACATATATATATATATATATATCTATACATAGCAACAAATCTATACGTCTGTTGAGGTGTTCTATCGTACTTGAAACTTGTCCAGTTTCGTGATTTATCGGTTCCACCATTTGGAACAGCCAGCTAGAATAATTCATTTTCGTACCCTTGTTTGCAACTATAAACCACAGGGTAGGTGGTAACATGTAAATCCGTCGACGCCATCGAATCGACGTTTTCGAACCCGGTTTGCCGAAAGTGACCTGGATCCGAACTTTATTTCAGTTCAAACATCGTTACTAACCGCCGGATTGACTTAAGAATATTAGTGTTTTCCTAATTTTTCCGTACAATTTATTGCACGTACTTACTCGTACTTCGTATGTCTATCGCAACGTTCGGAAAACAACAGTTAATTTGAAATGCGACAGGTACATTCGAAAACTTGAAATAGTGTAACTGCAACACCAGGAAGTGGATGATTCCTATTAAAAAAATTAATATATACATACAAACAATCCTATACATACGAGATCTGTCTAAAAAGTATCACGAATTTTGTGTTTTTCCAAAAATTTCAATAAACATCTATTTTATCCCCGTCTCTAGGTAATCCCCACCAGATATTATACACTTGTGCCAACGTTTTTACTAATTCTCGAAGATCTTCTTTAGCTCCACCTTCGATGCCGTCTTCATCACCTTAATCGTAGCGCATTAGTCCTTTCATGAGCATCTTCAGTTTTGGAAACAAGAAAAAGTCACAGGTAGCCAGATCTGGGGAATACGATGACTGCGGCATTATTAGTTGTTGTTTTTGGCCAAAAATTCGCGCACAACCAACGATGTGTGAGCAGGGGCGTTGTCACGGAGCAAAAATCAAATCCGGGCGTTTCTAGTGGATTGCTTTTTGCAAATTGTACATAACTTGCAGGTGATATTCCTTATTGACCATTCTACCCTGTGGCAAGAACTCATGATGCACCACGCCCTTGCAACCGAAGAAAACTGTAAACAAAACCTTCACATTTGACCTAACTTGGCGCGCTTTTTTCGGTCTTGGCTCGTGCGGCAGCTTCCATTGGGATGATTGAGTTTTGGTTTCCACGTCATAATCATAAACCCATGATTCGTCACTATTTATGACCCTCTGTAGCAAATTTGGGTCGTCGCGGATAGAGTCCAACAGCTCCTGAGCAATATTAATGCGATGCCGTTTTTGGTAGAAATTGAGCAATTTTGGTACGAATTTCGCGGCGACCCGTCTTATACCCAAACCATTGGTAAAAATCGATTGACAGAAGCCAATCGATATATGTAGGTCCTCAGCAACTTGTGATAGGTGACTGGTAGGTACCTATGTACCTACTACATTTTTTGGTACTAAAATCTGTAAGGTCCATCTGATATAAAGCCCCACATTGGTTTGCAGGAGCGCAAAACTGGACATCACGACCTTGAAAACTGACGTTATAAATTCCGACAAAATGGCAAATGCATCACACCGAGCGGCATAGCCTAGAGGTCTAGACAATTGCTTAGCATTCGGGAGGACGCCAGTTCAATTCCGGATCTATCTGCCTTGGTTCAAGTTTTTCTGTGGTTTCCTTGGATCACTTAGGCAAATGCTGAGGCAGTAATATTCCACAGATAATCTTTCACTCTCTTCTGTCTTTATTTTGTCCGTCTCATCTTTCTCACTCGAATTACCACCCACCATTCCCACGATTCCTGAAAGCCTTCTGCCCTACTTTCCGGCATAGTCCGGAGGGACTGCCCGCGCACCAGCATTACTGACTGATGGGAATGAAACACCCAAAAGTTAAGTTTTCAAATGTATCACAGCCGGTAAGTGAACTGATTCGGGTCTAAAGGCCATCGTTGGTTGGATTTGCTTGCCAATGTTTTGCTAACGGGACTGACGGGATTCTTTAGAGGTTCTTGCATTTCCCGTGCAAGATATGCAAATGGACATGGACATGGACAAATTCTGTTCTCCACTTAATATGTTCAGTTTTAACACCATACACCTAAAGACTATTTCACCGAAGAAGGTGCAGCAATCCTGTACCAGAAACAGTATCCTGATAACGTTTCTTTTTGAAATCACTCATTAATTACTAAAATTCGTTATTACAGATTGAAATGTTTTTTATATTTTCAAAAAGTAATGTACAGCAATTGTTTTAGTAGAATTTATAATTTACAACAATATGTTCAGCAGTAACTTTTGTTGGAGCTTCGGACATCATAATAGGTATCTATCGTTGATATCAGCTTGTCTCGATCGATATCTCATTTTGAATATTGCAGAGGACCGCCGTATGCATTCGTTTATTTCTGTAATTTTTCAAATAATCCCCAAGTCTAGACGGCACTATTTGCTCTTGATACGAAACTCGTATGAGGTTCACTTCCCGCTAATCCAAACCCGTTCCACTGGCAGAATCCAATAAAAGTCGAGCCAGATTGCAGGCAATAATAAGATACTGTGACGATACATTCTTCATGGTTTCAGTCGTGGACGTTATTGTTGTATCATTTCCTGTTTCTCATAAAAACTGTTCAATGTAATAAAGAGGCCACGAATATATACAATGTGGTTGGCAACAAAAAGAGAGACCTTCTTGATGTAATAGCTGTTGAATTGTAAAACAGTGAGACGTAATTTTACTCAGTACTGCAATGTGTCAAACTTGTTTTTGAATGACAAACAGATCCATGATCCATATTTATACACTGAATTAAATGGAAATGCTTTCCCTATTTGCATTGCGCGTTGTACCGAGTGCTGAAGCTAACTTTAAAAATAATCGTTTAGAAAAACACTAACAAAAAACGTTTTTACGTTGCAATCACCTCTCATAATATTAGGTATACTCTAGAGCTATATAGCAACCAAAGAAGTTATCCTTTAATCAGATATTTTGGTTAAAATACGATAATTTTGACGTTTCCAATTGATATTAAACAATGACAAAAATGGGGCGGGTCTAAATGTCTCTATTCACATGTATTGTTGGTTGCATATACATGTTATATCTCTCAAATTCGATAATATGGTTGAATGCATATACACAGATAACGAAAATGTCGCTCAAACTGAAATGTTAATGCTATGCACTAACAATAGCTGCTACTACTGTCCAAATTTGGACCATCTCAGGTAGCAAAGCATTTACTTCAATAAGGACAATTTTACTGTGATAACTCACCTATTGCGCACATGATTCTACACCCATAAAGTTTTGACATAGATACATATGTATGTGCAGACCTGGACGTACCTACAGGTAATTGTAATTGTAATTAGTTTGTTACAAATTTGGCTTTTTGCACCGTGATTACACGAATTGTTCTTAGTGTAGGCACCGTGGAATGTTGAAAGTGGGATCAATAAAGAGCAGCAACAGTGCAAACTGGTTGACAATCTGCGGGCTGTTGGACGCAAAGCTAATGAGTTACAACATAGAACAATGGCTTTATGTAACAAGCCTTTATGCAAACAATACTCTGTGGCAGGTAAATGACAAAACATGGCCAAGCTATTATGTGATGCCTTTTTTGGCGACGCTTACGAATACCTTCCATCAACTGTCAAGAATTCAAATCTGAAACATGGTTGCAAAAAGTCCATACGTACCTACCTACGTAGTTGGTAAAAGTGACTGACTCTTAAAAATTTCAAAAAGGAATAAATAAAGACAAAGAGAACGACTGTATACATCTGCCAAAAGTGAACAAAAAGGCTGATGTCTAGCAAATCAAGTTGTCTACGTTTGAAATTTTTTCTCATAGATAGATACGTGATCGGCCAAAGAAAAGAAATCCTTTCAAATAGGCTAATAATAACAAGTGGGCAATAGCAAGGCCCTTATACGAGGGTGGATTGATAAGTTTCCGGCCTGACCAAGAAAAACAAGGTTTTTAAAAATTTTTTTTTTTTATTTCTCAACATAATCTCCTCCAAGGCTGATACATTTCTCATAGCGGTGTTCCAGTCTATTAATGCCATCTCTATAGACTGATTCGTCAAGCTCCTCAAAATAACCATTTACAGCTTCGATTACTTCTTCATTGTCCGCAAATCTCTTACCGCCAAGCCATTTTTTGAGATTAGGGAACAGAAAATAGTCACTCGGGGCTAGGTCTGGAGAGTAAGGAGGGTGCGGCATCAATTCAAACTTTAGATCGTTGATTTTAGCCGTCGCAACGATTGACGTGTGCGCTGGTGCGTTATCGTGATGAAACAAGATTTTTTTCTTCGCCAGATGAGGTCGTTTAATTTTCACCTCGTGGCTCAAACGTTGCAATAAGTCTGCGTAGTATTGACCAGTGATAGTATTACCCTTTGCAAGGTAATCAATGTATATAATACCTCTTGCATCCCAAAAAACAGTAGCCATAACCTTGTTCGCCGAAAAAATTGTTTTTGCCTTCTTTGGAGTTGGTTCCCCTGGTCCAATCCACTGTTTAGACTGTTCTTTGGTTTCAGGAGTGTAGTGGTGGACCCACGTTTCGTCAACGGTTACGAATCGACGCAAAAATTCGCTTGGATTACGCTTATACAATGACAAATTTGCGGTAGAAATGTTTTTTCGAATCAATTTTTGGTCGACTGTTAGCAAACGCGGCACCCATCTTGCACAGAGCTTTTCCATATGCAAATGTTGGTGCAAAATATGTTGCACACGTTCATATGACATCTTACAGGTCTCAGCTATCTCACGCACTTTCAATCTGCGGTCTCCCAGCACTATTTGATGAATTTTTTCGATCATATCTGGAGTTGTGACCTCAACGGGGCGTCCTGAGCGAGGCCCATCAGAGGTGCTCACACGACCCTTTTTAAACTCGGAAACCCACTGCTTAACGGTTGAATATGACGGGGAGGATGTCCCCAGTGTTGAGTCCATCTCTTTTTTAATTTCCTTCGGCGTTAACCCCTTCAAATAAAAGTATTTGATGACAGCACGATTTTCCTGCTTTTCCATTTTTACGAAAACCACAGAGGCGTCTTGTTCAGCGTGCTGTCAAACCTACACTAGCAAGGAGATCGGGCTGAAACTATAGCTACAAGCTATCCAAGGATGGTACTATAGAATGTCACCTCAAGGTAGGCCTAGTGGCGTCATCTCTTGGTTAGGCCGGAAACTTATCAATCCACCCTCGTACATGCTTAGATGTATGCCTATGACTTGCTGGTGAGAGTAAATGAGATAGAAATCGCTTTTCAATGCCCAATGGTTTTGATAAATTACTGAACAAGAACTTCTACTGTTCTGATAGGAATGTTACCTAAAAGTATATGTGCATGGAATAAGGAAAGAAAAATTGCTCTTTTTCAGTCAAATAACAATTTATTACAGACTTTTCGTTCATAAATTGACTCAAGTATTCAAAGTTTGGAGAAAAGTTTAATGGATGGTTCTAAATTTCATTCGAAAATACTTTTTAGGATCCATTAGAAGAAAATCCAAGTCACAAATGACAAAAGACGTATGCTTTTTGCTTTTAAGGCAAATTGATTAAATGCTCTCTTGTTAAACGATGAAATATTAAGCTAGATATCTTCATATAAACATACATATGTATATACACATATAGATGAAAAGTCTGATTTTTCTTAAAATCAATTTCTAGAAGTTAATGACTTTCATGTCCTGAAACGCTGCTTAAGGAACCGAATTTGTCTCCTGTTGACATATGGTTGTTTACTCGCTGCCGATGTTTACCAAAGTTATGTTAACTTTGAAAGTTTCCTAGCGTTTAGACTTCTAGGTCTGATAATAAATTATATTCCCTTTAGAGAAATGTATAGTCAATGGAATTTTGGTAACAGATTCGTTAACACTCATTAAAGTGAAAAGTAGTTTCCTTTCTCTAATTATGCTAAAACATATGTTTAGGAGGGAAATCACAAAGTAAATTAAATTGGATATATAGAAACAACAACTATCCGAATACCATCTGAGGTAGTATGACCACGTAAAGCGAAGGTCGGACACCCATTTCGCCAAAAAGTGCTTGTCCTTGAATACCAAGAAGAGAGAACGAGAAAGACCCTCTGATAACTATTCAAATTGATATAGAAAACTAAAGTTAAGTGAAGAACCAGTAAAAATAGAAAAACGTACTTTAAAAACTTTTAGGTGTTTCATTTCCGCCAGCCAGTAATGCTGGTGGGCGGGCAGTCCCTCCGGACAAAGCCGGAAGGTAGGACGGAAGATTCTCTTCAGCCTCCTTTCAGGAATCGTGGGAATGGGTGGGTGGTGGTTCGGGTGAAAAAGATGAGACGGACGAAATGAAGACAGAAGAGAATGACAGATTATCTACGGAATATTACTTACCCCAGCATTTGCCTAAGTGATTCAAGGAAACCACAGAAAAACTTGGACCAAGGCAGACGGACCCGGAATCGAGCCGGCGTCCTCCCGAATGCTAAGCAATGGACTAAACCTCTAGGCCATGCCAATCGGTCAAAATAGAACTGCCTGGAGACATTATATACCTCGGGTAACGAAAAAAGGCGAGAGAGAAGAAGAAGATGTAGAGACAACAACTAAAATAAACAAATTTTCAATTGATTTGTCCTAGAAAAATTTCACCACTTTTTAGAAGCACTCCATTCAAGTGAAATCAATTTCTTTAATTTAACACCTTTTTCTAAAGATTAAGAGGGCTGTCCTGAAATAATGACTCTCATGTTGCTCAGATTAGGTTTACTGTAAAGAATAAAACTCAACGCTTTCCTAGCATGTCATTCTACTTAACTAGGTAACGTTCTGTGAAGGAGGTGCTCAATCATTTGTGTTAAAACTTCAACATGAGCGATTGCACTGACTTGGCTCTTGTTCCAACCGTATTTGCTCGCAATGTACGGTAAATATTTTATTTCTGCATAGCTCCCGTCGTGTATTGTAACATGGAGGAAAATCAGAAGCAATAACCTTTATGCTCCGAAAGAATGCTGAATAAAAGTGAGGAGAAAACATTAGAATGAAGTAACGCAAAATGCGTTCGTGGCATACTTGAACGCATCCTTTTTCTTGAGTGTCATGCTACATGATTTTGAAAGCCCTTCATTTCTTGAATAGAAAAATTTAACATCATGCAGAATACTGTCTTTAGATTTACTGAAGCTACTTACAAGCAACCTTGAAACCAATTTTCGGATTCTAACCTAAATCGATAGCTTCATAAAATTATTTAGAAATTTCTTCTTTTATAACACAATATGTGGATCTCAACATATGGACAATAGGTATAGCGCCATCCACTGATATTTGGTGCGAACTACGCGTTCTATTTCAAAAAACATAAAGCTTATATTTGCATAGTTTGACAAGTAGATATCCTGGCAGCGTCCTTGTCAAACGCTACATAGAGATTCCAGTAACTATTTATAGATGGCGGTATACTGACAGTTAGATGATGAATATCAATCAACTTACATGCATGGTTCCGCTGGCAGGAATATTCCACAGGTAATATTTCAGTATCTTCTGTCTTCATTTCGTCCTTCTCATCATTCTCCCCCGAACAACCACCCACTCATTCCCACGATTCCTGAAAGGAAGTTCAAGAGGGCCTTCTTCCTTCTGACGTAGTCCGGAAGGACTACCCACCCACCAGCATTAGTGGCTGGTGGGAATGAAAAACCGGAAAGTGTTTTTAATGTGTTTTTTTATCATAGCTGCCCATGCCATGTTGATACAAACGAATACATGGCAGACCTAGTAGTTTAGATTTTATATCCAAGAACCCAGTGGTTCCTCATCAATCATTTATTTATCGAAGATTAACAACCACAATTTTATTTCTGAGTTCAGTGTATGAAACCTGACATATTGAAATTAAAACCGTAATTATGGATGCTTCCTAAATATTTTTTTGAATGTGGAAGAATATATATAAACAAGAAAATAATAACGGTCGCAACAGTCTGTTAGATTTTTTTGCGTGTGCAAATTTAGGCTTCGGAAGGCCTTCGAAAATCGTTACGGTAGAGTTATGTTTAAAATGTCAAGTCAAACAGCCCCTCGAATAACATTATTTGAAATTCTAAAGAGGTATTTTCTCAACAAAATTCAATACGCCAGTTCATGGCAACGCGAAAAAAATAGAGGCAAAAGTTCAACAACACCAAGCTCTGCTAGATAGAATTATATACACCATTTGCGCATACACAAGTTACGCGGAGAATGAAGCAGTTGTAGCTAAGCTTTTATTCAATGAAACTTGTGCGGCTGCTGGAATATATTTGCTATTCCGTATTGTTTTTAATCCCGAAAGTTTAAATATTTTAATGAGCCGTTGAGAAAACAAAAACATCTTGTGAGACGACACGACCAAGACCAAGTCCAAAACGATATTCCCCTTGCCTTTTGGTCTCGTATTTTTTTGTCACCATAGAGTCAATTAAAGTAGTAAACGTTCCTACGTAATCGCAGATATATGAAGAGTCGGTTGTGGTATTGTAAAAAACAGAAGCTTGTTATGCTGTTTTATCATTCCTGTGTCAATAATTGAAATCCATCGTTTACAATTGCAAACTCCAGATGAAGGATTATTACATTCAGAATTGCGTATGACCATAAGTAAACCAAAATCGGTAGTCTAGGAGGCCGCAGGATAATGAGTAAAGCGGAATCCTTAATGGACTTCTCCTGGTTAGATACATATTTGACCACGGAAATTGATATCTTTAACCTTGTACTAGAAACATAAGCACCGGAACGTGGTCGTTATCGGTATATCTGCAATTACAAAAGTAAAAATGAAAGGAATTTTTTATTCGCTCCTTACATGAAAATTTAAAGTGAAAATTGTCTGGACCAGCCAAACCGTTTACGTTACCTTTGCCATTTGCTGTACTTAGATAGATTTCGACTTAATAATAAAATTATTTTGGGTAACATTAAGGATAGTTAGACCAAAATTGGTTTCATAACAGTTTAACTATGGATATCTTTTTTAGTAGTGCAACAGAATACAACAGCAAGTTAAGTTCCAATATTAAAAGCATCCCAGAGCCATCACACAAACAAAAAATCCATTAAATGTACAGTTTTTCTTTCAAACCAATTCCACTCTTCATCACATTCTTGCTGCGTATAAATTTGGCATTGAGATCACGTCAAGATCCTTTTCCCTTAAGTGTTAGTTCCACACGACACGGCTCCTCGCGAATCGTTCTCCTTCCTTTGGCATATCAGATTTTATCTTGTCTTTAAGTGATATACATTACTTTACGTAAGCCTTACGTACGTAGCTCACGGGAAAATGGAATTTAGGTTTTAACATACACTTGAGGAAGCCTCTTGGTGAGAGACGGAAATAAGGAGCAGGAAGATAGCAGAGAGAGTTTAGCATAACCTTATGAACTTGATAGCAGTGACATGAGTAAAGTTCTGCTTTTGAATCCAATCCAGGACAATAAATTTTTTGCTTATTTCTTCTTCAGTGAAACCGGATATAAGCGGAAGTGGTCATTTTCTGTATGTGAAATTTTTGTAAAATCTAAAATAGCATCGAACACATTTCTATTTGATCCGGAAAACTCAAGAAGTAGAAAAAGCAACTGAAGTTAATAATAACATTTTTTACTTCCAACATTTGCAATTTGCTACAAAATTGATGAACATTATTGAAAGCTTTTTATCTTGTTCACAAAATGTTGGAAACTAAAATTGAAAATAAAGACTACAGGGTGTCATTTTGAGAATAACTACGTATTCTCTGGAAACTCTCCATATGCTAATCGAAATTGAAGAACTTAATACACAATTTGAAGCTAACTTCAGCCTCTTACACGTGCAAAATTCATCAAAAGTAATAATAACATTATTTACTTCCAACATTTACAATTTGCTACAAAATTAATGAACATTATTGAAAGCTTTTTATCTTGTTCACAAAATGTTGGAAACTAAAATTGAAAATAAAGATTACAGGGTGTCATTTTGAGAATAACTACGTATTCTCTGGAAACTCTCCATATGCTAATCGAAATTGAAGAACTTAATACACAATTTGAAGCTAACTTCAGCCTCTTACACGTGCAATATTCATCAAAAGTAATAATAACATTATTTACTTCCAACATTTGCAATTTGCTACAAAATTAATGAACATTATTGAAAGCTTTTTATCTTGTTCACAAAATGTTGGAAACTAAAATTGAAAATAAAGATGACAGAATGCCTTTTTGAGGATACCTACTTATTCTTTGGAAACTCTCCAAACGCCAGTTGGAGTTTATTTTTTTTTTTAATCTTTTTCATTTAAACCATCGAAGGAATTTATTAATACGTTTCTACCTACAAAAAAAATACATGCCTGCGGTTTTTTTGGTAATGTTTCATTACATACCCGAAAGTTATTAAAGGATAATTTCTGGTAATCTAAGAAGTGTTTGACCGCATAAGCCTTTGAATGAAGACTATCCTTTTTCATATTTTATTGAGTTAATAGAAATTGAACTAACATTATTTAAGTTGTGAATTTTTTATCGGTAATTAATACATGCCGAAAATATTAAAAGCTTGTATCTAATTGATTTCCTTCGTGACAATAATATTAAGAATATGTGCTCCTCTTGGTTTAGGGCGTAAGTTAATAATTTAAATGAAAAATAAGGAAATTGTTCAAATGCATCGACGTATTATATTGTGAAAGTAAAACATTTGAAATTTAATAAATTTTATACCTTTCCCAGAAAGGGAGGTTAGAACTGACAGTGGACATTTTTGTTGTTTCAGCTTGTATTGGCTCAATCAGCATGCAGAATGTGGGGCATTATAATTGAATAGAGCAGTAGTTGTCATAGAAGCGTTTGTAATATAAACATATATATTTTATGAGTATATGTGATAATGTGATATTTAAATATAAATATGCACTCAATTTCAATTTGACATAATATTGTATATTATTAACTACGAAACTGGTTAAAAATCTACCATTAAACTACCTACAAAACTAAACTGTTGAATGATTTTTCACTGCATCGTCGGAATTAAAGAACTGAGATTAAAAAAATATGTTCTCAACCGTAATCCAAGAATCTTCATATATTTATAAACGCTCTTCGTCCAGAAACATGAAGTATTTGCCAAACTATAAATAAATTAATAATTAAAATAGCCTTTAGTAACGTTTAGAGACTTGACAACTGATCAAGGACACCATGTACTTAGTACTCACGGCAGAATAGTAATTGAATAGCTGTTTAAACTCCAGGACGTAAAAGAAAAGCGGATGGAAATGGATGTTCTTCTAATAACCGCTGACTAGTGTATAAATTGCCTGCGTACAGCGACAACATAACTATACTTCGTTTACTTTCTGTAGCGATATGACCGTCAGTTTACTGGCGCAAAGTAGAAGAGAACAGCACTAGGCCAGAAAAGGAAGGAGACAATTCTCGGCCAAACTCTTAACCGGTGAGGAGCGTATAATACGTACAGTACTGCACGGAAAAATTGACCGTTTTATCCACTACAATTGCATTGCTCAAATGTACTGTTATTGGTACCATTTACTACTGAAAATATCAACGAGATGTTTATTTATATTCGAAGACATATTAAAGGCTTTAACGCTTGTTTTCGACTTGCACTACTATTTATGATTGAACAAAACTTTTGGCAGGTACTGTATAAAAAGGTATGTTTAATGAAGAGTCAAGAGTATAATGAGCTTTTTTCTGCCTACCTACGATTTTGCCAGCGCATTGAAGAAGCACATCGCTAGAGAAAGTAAATGAAGTATAATTTAGAAATTCGAAAAAAATTGTTAAAGGTGTATGTTTGGAGCGTGGTGCTGTACGGGTGCGAAACATGGAGGGTGGGCGCGGCGGAAAAGAAAAAGTCAGAAGCGTTCGAAATGTGGTGTTATCGGCGAATGATGAGGATACCGTGGATAGAGAAGGTTAGAAATAAAGAAGTATTAGAAAGAATAACAGAACAGAGGACACTATGGAAGTCAATAAGAAATAGGCGAGATAGGTTGATTGGACACCTTCTCAGACATGAAGGTCTAGTCAGAGACATATTAAAAGAAAAAACAAGAGTTAAGAGTAGATAGATTTAGATTAGATTTCTGTTCGCAAAAAATTAAGGATGTGGGTTGTTCTAGTATTAGGGAAATG
>NW_020438942.1:383555-390635 GCF_000699045.2 Agrilus planipennis
GGTACCAAAATTCTTGGAAGATTGATGGTTAACTTTTGAATCGCCTAGAAATTGCAACCTAACTAACCGTTAGCCAATATTGGTAATATATAGGAGATGTGCTATCTTCCTATATTTTAATACCATGTTTATCCGATATTGATCCAATATTAATAAAAGATATTTGGCAATAACTTTTATTTATATTGATATGTAATATTTACCCAATATTGGTAATATATATATAAGGGATGTACTTTTTCCTTATTTATATATAATATTTATCCAATATTGATCCAACATAGATAAAAATGTTTGGCAAAATTAAAGTTGATCGATAATAACTTATGCAACATGGACATACAAGGTTTAAAGGAAAAAAACAAATCACCTTACTAGGTAGGTATATGTACGTAGATACGCTTTCGAAAACGCTTCTTAAAGACTCGAATTTCCATGGAAAATGGAGTGAACCACGCGCCTTCTATGTTTTCCATGAGACGATTATTCAGTACAGAAAGCTGTCGGGGAATACTTATTTGTACAAGACAGTGGAAATTCCTAAGCGGAAAACGTTTGAAAAACATTCTCGTATAAAATATATCACTACGTTCTGCGACTCGTTCTTCGAGCTTTTTGCCATTCTTTTTGCACAAACAAAACAAGGGAACGCAACTATTGCGCTCCGACCTATTTTATGAACCTTTAAATTATCCATCGTCAAAAGCAAGCAATAAAAATACCCATTTTATGCTTGTTGTCCAATTTTACGAGAAGTTATTACGGAAATTGTTTGAAGACTTCCAAAAGGAACACGTCAGAATTGGTTCTAAATCTCCGGTGGTCCCTATAGGTACTCGACAATGCGATGGTAAAGATCTCATCACAAAACTCACACATTCCTCTAAATTGTATTGTTTGTGATATTATTCCGGTAAGTATACTTCATTTACTTTCTCCAGCGATGTGCCCCTTCCAGTGTATTGGATGCGCGCTGGCAAAATCGTAGGTAGGGAGAAAAAAGCTCATTATACTCTCTACTCTTGTTCATTAAACATACTTTTTCATACAGTACCTGCCAAAAGTTTTATTCAATCATGAATAGTAGTGCGAGTCGAAAACATGCGTTAAAGCCTTTAATATGTCTTCAAATATAAATAAACATCTAGTTGATATTTTGAGTAGTAAATGGTACCAATAACGGTACATTTGAACAATGCAGTTGTAGTGGATAAAATAGTCAATTTTTCCGTGCAGTACTGTACGGATTATACGCTCCTCACCGGTTATGAGTTTGGCCGAGAGTTGTCTCCATCCTTTTCTGGCCTAGTGCTGTTCTTTTCTACTTTGCGCCGGTCAAACTGAAGGTCACATCGCTACAGAAAGTAAACGAAGTATACTTATAGACTTTCTGGGAAGTATCGGGTGCAATTTGTCATTGGGTTTAGTAAATATGAGTTAGATATCTATTATTCCTATTACCGAAATTCCTCAGTCTCGGAATCATCATACACAACTCAAGTAAAGTTGGTTAAATATTCCTTTCAACTGGAGATGCGATTTCTTAACAGATTTTATTGAGCAAATACTTCTTTCCTTGTTCCACAAGGAAGCGTCTTTATGATGAAGGAATTTTCAAAATTGGCTCAGTAAAACTCCTTACTTGTAAGCAACCAAACGCACAGTGTCCGTTTATAATATTGGTATACCTGGATACGCAGTGTTCTGTCCCAATTTGCCTACTGTAATCGAATCAATTTCAACTAGGCGAAATTAGTTTACTCTGAAATTAAATTACTGGAAACACAAATAGATACCTGGTACATAGAGGTGCATGAAATTACACTAGCTGTACATCGAAACGAGCAAGTTTACCACCCTGGTTTAGATCGATGTATGCAGATAAAACATTTGCGACGAAATAATCACCAAAGGATTTCCAAAACGATCAAATTTATCATTGCTAAATTTATATACAAATACATAGCTACTTATAGACAGTTTTTTGTAATAAAGAGTTAAGTTATAATGTATTTACACAGCTGTTTATCTACAAAAATTCCGAATATATTACAAGTATTTCTATTTTTAGGTAACGTTGTCGATATCCATTCTTATTAGTCTCCATGTGTTTTTTTTACTGGTTGTTGAAATAATTCCTCCTACGTCACTGGTAGTGCCTCTTTTGGGAAAGTATCTTATATTTGCAATGATATTGGTCTCAATAAGGTAAACAAAAGATCGAATTGTTTTCTGTTTGGGTAAAGATGCGAGACTAAGTAAATAAGTTGTAACTTGTTTTAGCATTTGCGTCACTGTCGTTGTTCTAAATGTCCACTTCAGGTCACCACAGACCCATAGAATGGCTCCGTGGGTAAAGAGAGTCTTTATTCATATTCTTCCTAGATTACTTGTTATGAAAAGACCACAATATTTATATGAAAATCACAGGTAAGTATTATGTTGAGATTATGCAAAAAAAATTGACGGACTTGATATTACACTCACATAACGAACATTATAAAAAGTTTGCTGTATTTTTAGTTAATCAATTTCTCCAAAGGCCTAGGAATTATCCTGTCAAATTCCATTTGGCTTCATAAATCCCATATTTTATTCATAGGTTTCATAGAAAGCCTCAAATCCTACTCAGTTTCTATTGCAATACCGTCTTTATTCCTGTTGAGCATTATTGTAAGAAAATCCCTCATCTGCCGTAAAAGTCTTGTTATCTATGCATTTGTATAATAAAACCTTTACCTCCCATTCAACGTTCTTATGAAAAACATTTTCATACTTCGATAGATATGTGTCAAAACATCTAATGATGCACGGTAAAGAATCGGAGCCCTACTTTTACCCCTACCAGGCAACAGAAGGAGATAGCGATTACAGCCCGAAGAAGAGCTTAAGCCGTTCTACTTCACACGACGATTTGTCACCTAGGTAAGTAAAATTAATCTTTCCAAATTTGCGGACTTATCGTCTTATACAGGACATTACGTTGCAAACAAGATTCGCTTTAATTTCTGCACCATCATCAATTATAATCATTTAGGTAAGAAGGATCCTTTTTACTAACGTCATTCATACTTGAAATTCACTCAAAAATGAGATACAAAAATTACGTTACCGCAAAATAAATACTTAAAATTCATCAACAGTTATCAAATTCTCTGAAAATGTATTACTGAGGGATTGTAGAAATTCTAAAGCGAAATGCACGGTAGCCGAATAACATGAAGGAAATTGTGTAAGATTGTAATACTTTTTAGGTTGACAGTGGGTCAATTTGGTGGAAGTTGCCAAATTCATGGTCCCGTGGTGATGACGCATTCAGATTCCGAAAACATCACGTTCAACAGGGAAGACATAGATCCTCCAATTAAGAGTCAGATATTCATCAATCCTGCATATTCTCATTCAAGGTGTCCTCCTGAAGTGCATAAGTCATGTCTATGTGTTCGCTTCATAGCGGAACATACGAGGATGCAAGAGGATTCCACTAAGGTAACGTGCTCAATAACACTTTTAATTAAACAAATACACGCATTACGTAGCAACTAGTGCAACATGACTTCACGAAAATTCCAATTGTCAAATTACAAAAGCATCCCTCAAGAGCTTTAAAATGCATTTATTGGACTAATATTTAAGTCATACATTTCAAAAGATTATGCCCCCTTTTGATAGTTGCATGTAGTAGAGCATCCCCATGTTCCTACTTGTCCAAATGTATCCACCATGTAGTCTATATACGATACATATGTGATGGATACGTAAACATAATTATGATGATGTTCTATTGATTCTATTAATCTGGCGGTCTCAACTAAACTGGCTTAGGTTGGACTAACTTTGGTTATAATTTGATCAAACATTGAATAATATTGATCCAGAATGTAGTAGAATAATCTCGATTTTCGAGAGGGAACTGATAGTAGATGAGATCGGCATTCTAGTGTGGGGGCATCAGTTTTGGATATTCACTTATTTTTATTGAAAAAAGTTTTTAAAGTCTTAGTATTCAATGTAACCTTTGCCTTGCCAGATTAACTTGGTGGAAGCTCATGATTAACTCATTTATTTTTGATCGAATCTTCGACTTTACTGCAGGATAATAATGGAATTAGGCGTCACATCACATGATAACACCGTAAACACCCTTTAAAAGCAACTGAGCCACTATATTTTTTATTGACTGACCTCATAATATCCTCCTGTTGTAAAAATACATATGACATTAAATACTCGTTTATAATCTGTCATCAAAGTTAGTGTGGCAGGCAGTCCAATAGAAATTCACATACATACATTCATATATGCTATATACCTACATAAAGTATTATCCTTAAAAAACCATAATTTTTCTCCGATGATATTTATATCGTAAAAAGTGGGTCAATTAATTCGAAAACACTGCGATAATGAATAGAAATGAGTCGTTAGNCAATACCAACATTAGTTTAAAATATCAGAACTTTCCTTCAAAACTATATTTTGTCGAGCAAGTACCTAACCACTACTTTTTAATCTGTATATCGAAGACGCGATCAACATCATTCAAGACAAGTACAACTGCAGAGATAGATATAAAGGGGCAAAAGATTAGTATGCTTAGATTTGTAGGTGATATAACAGTATTAGCATTTAGCAAGGAGGAGTTAGAGATAGCTTTAAATAAAATGGAAACGGTACAGACAAAACAGTACTGTATGAAAATAAATAAAAGTAGAACAAAAATACTCATATGAAAGGGTAGAAAAAGTAAAGATAGAGCGAATATAAATATAGGAGACGAAAAATTAGAAGAAGTGGCCGATTTTAGGTATCTAGGAAGTCAGATAAGTCAGGACGGAAGGAGTAGTAGGGATATAAATCAGAGGATAGCCCAGGAACTGTCGCCTTTAATAAAAAGAAGTCACTTCTATGATGTTTGGAGTACGGCGCTGCACGGGTGCGAAACATGGACAGTGGGCGCGACCGAAAAGAAAAGGTTAGAAGCGTTCGAAATGTGGTATTACAGGCGAATGATGAGGATACCGTGGATAAAGAAGGTTAGAAATGAAGAGGTATTAGAAAGAGTAAGAGAACAGAGGACTCTATGATTAGTAGGACACCTTCTCAGGCATGAAGGTCTAGTCAGAGACATATCAGAGGCAGAAACAGAAGTTAGAGGTAGACTTAGATTAGATTACTGTTCGCAAATAGTTAATGATGTAGGTTACTCTAATGCGAATATTAGCTCAGGATAGGAAAGAGTGGAGTGCGTATCCAACCAGTCTTAGAACTGACGACCTTATGATGATGATGAAGTACTTAACTGTAAGGAAAAAATACAGAAATCAAATTTTGTCACAATTTCCTAAATTTTCCTTTTTCTTGATGTCCATGATAAGTGATAAGCGAATTCCAATGTAACTTATCGTTTTGAAGACCTTACAGATTTCTTCTTTCACTCCCGTCTATATGTAGAATAAAATGTATTTTATATAACCCCCATTTAATTTTATTGATATATGCGAAAATGAAATGGCACACATCTAAACAAATATCTTTCGGGTCGTTGATTGAGCAGTAAAGGCTATTCTTTATTTTACTGTCTCAGTTTTATACGCATCCTTTTTTTATCTTTATGCGAGTTCAGTGTTTCGGAAGCGTTATAAATATGACGGATGCTGGTTTTACTTGCCCATCTTATTTGCTAAGAAGGAATTTTTAGTACTTTTACGGCTGGTTGTCCGTCTTCATCCTTTCTCTTTTTTTTTTTCTTTCTAGAAACGAAAAGTTCTACACCTGCTGCGACGAGCCCTATTTGGATATTACATTCAACATCACGATGCGTCGAAAAACGCTATTTTACACTGTAAATATCATCATCCCATGTATGGGCATCTCATTCTTGACAGTACTCACATTTTATCTACCATCCGACAGCGGTGAGAAGGTAAGGGTGATGTATCGATATCGTTTTTCGCTTAGAGTAAGTAGCCGGCCACTTAATGCCCATCAAATCTATCAAAATTTAAGACATGAAAAATGAACGCCGCCTTAATCCTTCAACCTTAACGTATTTCTTACGCCGATAACGCAGCGTTACGTTTTCTTTATAAAACTGATCCTTTATATCGTCTTAAACACACATTGTCTCACAAATACGGAAAGAAATCAAGCTGATCGATTATTTATGCAACGTGGATATGCAAGATGTATGTTGGGTTACATACCAGCGACTGGAGCGACTTATTTCCTGTAAAAACCGTATAAAAACGATGCTTGCCCCACCGAATAAAGTCTATCTAAATCGATTTACCACAAAATTTAATCAAAATCGAAATTTGTACGTGAAAAATCGTTTAGATGCAAATATGAAGTCGATGGATAAATAGTCTATGCAGCATGGATGTTCACGGTGTATATTTTCTATTAAAACTTTATCACCTTTAGAAGAAGCTGCACACCAAATTGCAAGAAAATCAAAATTTGTATGTGGTTAAACACCTACAAGTACTAACCCCAGTAGCACACGACATTGGCCCAATATCTATTCTATATTGGTACAATATTGTATATGGGCCCAATATTGGCAATTTATAGCCAATATTGGTTATATATAGGAGATACACCTTTTTCCTATATTTTAATAGAATGTTTGTCCGATATTGATCCAATATAAATAAGATATTTGGCAATAGCTTTTATTTATATCGATATGTAATATTTATCCAATATTGGCAATATATACAAGGGATGTACCTTTTCCTTTATTTATATAAAATATTTCTCCAATTCTCATCCAACATTGATAAAATATCTTTGACAAAAGTGAGTCCATATAAAGACACTTTGCCCGGCGCTTGGGTACCAAAATTCTTGGAAGATTGATGGTTAACTTTTAGGTCGCCTAGAAATTGCAACTTAACCTAAGCTAACCGTTAGCCAATATTGGTAATATATAGGAGATGTACCTTCTTCCTATATTTTAATACAGTGTTTATCCGATATTGATCCAATATTAATAAAAGATATTTGGCAATAACTTTTATTTATATTGATATGTAATATTTACCCAATATTGGTAAGTATACAAGGCCGTGCTCC